>NC_068984.1:93214698-93215688 GCF_001194135.2 Octopus bimaculoides | reverse complement strand
AAATCTAAGGCCTCAACCAGTCCACTTATGCGTACCTTCCTTCATTGGACACTAAACTCCACTTGCGAAGACCTGTTGAGGCAAGTGAAATCGAAATCGAGTTAAATTGGACACTAAACTCCACTTGCGAAGACCGGTTGAGGAAATCGAAATCGAAATCGAGTTAAATTCGACGACTGGCACCCATGCCAACGTTGTCTCCTTCATTGGACACGAGACTCAGTTTGCAAAGACTTATTGGGGCAAGCGAAATCGAAATCGTGATGTTACCTGTGCCCAGCGTCGCCTTTCTGGCACTTGTGCCCACGGCATGTGTAACGACTTTCGAGTGAGATCGTTGCCAGTGCCCCTAGTGCATGTGGCACATAAAATACACCATTTTGAGCGTGGCCGTTGCCAGTACCGCCTGACTGGCCTTCATGCCGATGGCACGTAAAAGCACCCACTACACTCTCTGAGTGGTTGGTGTTAGGAAGGGTATCCAGCTGTAGAAACTCTGCTAAATGCTTTGCGTGAGAAGACCCGGCAAGCCAAGTGAGACCTAAATCTAAGGCCTCAGCTAGTCTACTTATGCGTACCTTCCTTCATTGGACACTAAGCTCCACTTGCAAAGACCTGTTGAGGCAAGTGAAATCGAAATCGAGTTAAATTGGACACTAAACTCCACTTGCGAAGACCTGTTGAGGCAAGTGAAATCGAAATCAAGTTGAATTTGACGACTGGCACCCATGCCAACGTCGTCTCCTTCATTGAACACGAAACTCAGCTTGCGAAGACTTATTGGGGAAAGCGAAATCGTGAAGGCACCTGTGCCCAGCGTCGCTTTTCTGGCACTTGTGCCCGTGGCATGTGTAAGGACTTCGAGAGAGGTCGTTGCCAGTGCCCCTAGACTGGCTCTTGTGCGGGTGGCACATAAAATACACCATTTTGAGCGTGGCCATTGCCAGTACCGCCTGACTGGCCTTCGGGCCGGTGGCACATAAAAGCACC
>NC_068984.1:93211131-93214090 GCF_001194135.2 Octopus bimaculoides | reverse complement strand
ATATATATATATATATATATATATATATATAGATATATCCACTTAATAGATGCTGTCTCAATGCATTCTACTTGAGCAAACCAATAGCATGTGAGAGCAGTTTGGTAGAATGAAACCGAACATTGTTGTATGTGTTTATATATATATGTATGTATGTCACTGAGTACATATTCCTTTCATGTTAACATGTATTGATTATAAACATAAATGTTGCCCACTATTCATACATATGATGATTATTTACAGACCTCTGCAAAAATATGCCTGGAGTATTGGTTGTCTGAGAGACTAAGGAATTATTAGCTTGTTTGGAAATGGATAAGGATTGATGATAAGAAGGGTATCTGGTTTTAGAAAATTCAGCCTTAGTGATGCCTCATCTGACCCATGCAAATATTGAAAAATAGACATTAAAATGATGATGATGGATTTCCATTATTTTTTCCATGTGAATTTAAGTGTTTGATCAAGTGAATTACATACTAAATAAATTAGAATGCAAGTAGCTGAGTAGTTCATAAATGTGTATCTTTAACATAATCCTTAGGCAGAATCAGTATGATTTATGCATGATAAAGTTATACGATTGAATTACAGTACATCTAATTTGACTGGCCCACTTGGCACAGCTTTCATCTCCTCAATTTCACTCATAAGCCTTGGGCTGACACAGCCAAGGGCAAAAAAAAAAAAAAAAAAATCCCATTTGCTATGTAACAAGATAGAATCTGGGATTTCTTGAATACAAAGCAAACTTGAACAAATTGACTGCATACAGAGACATATATATTTATAGACACACATACATTATTATATTTACAAAATTGAAATTGAGAAATTAAGTTAGATTATACGAACCATAGTAATTTCAGCAGCTTTTTGATCCACTGGAGCACTGGAATTAGGTTCTTTGAAAAGCAGAAAATGTAATTAGCACTCAAATTCAAGACAGAGCTTGTTACAGAGTAAAACAATATGTATCTGTGTGTGTGTGTGTGTGTGTGTAAAACAAAGTTATTTTATTCCACACAGATACAAAAAGAAGTTGAAAATGCACTGGGACTTTTTGTGATATTTTTGTTCCTTGTGTAGTGAGTAAAATTTTTCAAGGTTTGAGAACTAATTAAAAACAATAAGAACTTACAAAACCTTCTATTCTTATAAGCTACATAGGGTAAAAATAAGTAAGATACATACTAAGTACTAACAGCAGTAGCAGAAGTGGTGTGAAAAAATATACCATCCATGGATAAAGTTGAAATCTTAGTTACCACAAGAAAATTGTATGTTGAGGTGAGAGATCAGAAATATATGTTATAAATGTACAATTTCAAATTTAAATATGTGGCTAATTAATAGCCCAAGATGAATATGATAGATGTTGAAATATCACATCTTTATAATTTTAACTACTTTTTAAAAAATTTAAAAGTGCGAGTAAAGCAGTGTAAACACAATACACTAAGGTCTAATCTATTATTAATTAGGTTAGGATTATTTCTAAGTTAAAAAATTTCATATGTTTCCATAGAACATAATTCACATCCATATCTACTATTTCTATAAGGTTGGGCTTTTCTTATAATTTCCCATTTAAGGCTAAAACTAATACCATTATCCTTTAACTCCCAAATTTTATTAGCTAATGATGTACTATTTGCCTTATGTTTTAGTCTAAAAGAAGACCTATGGCTATATATTTTCTGTTTCAGTATAATGCTAGATCCTACGTAAATATAATTCTCAGTTATCATACTTCACTATGCATTTGTAAACTACGTTACAGGTGCGACATTGGCCTAATAACGGACAATGGGACTTATTTCTGAAGTTGCACCTAGTGGAGCTATCAACCACACCTATATTATTAATAATATCTCCATTATTGCTGTTACAATTATTTACATAAATATTATTTATCCCATTATCAATTCTACTATTAGGTATATTTTGATCATTTCCATTACTATTTAACTCGTTTTCTAATGTGCTATCAGTTAGAATTATTCCCCCAACATTTGGCATATTGATATTGTCTGTTTCTATATATGAACTAGATCCATAATTCACATTATTTTCATTAGAGTTGAGCCCACCATCTAATTCAATTATACTCTCGACATCAATACTGCTACATTCTATTTGTTGGTTAAAATTGTGGTTGACAGGACTAAGCATATTACTGTCACTGTTATTTCTACTTTTATTTATATAATTATTAGCAATATTACTATTGGCATTTGTTAGATTATTATTTATATTCATATAACTATATCCACTATTCCTAACTTCATTGATTCTAGCTAACCTAATGTTCTTTCTGTTTAACCTAGCTATGATTGTACCTACATTAGGGAGGGTAGAAGAAGAAATTCGGACTGTATGACAAGAAAAAACTCTACTATATCTGTGGGAAGAAGGGAAATTTTTTTGTAAAATATTCATAAATTTTTTGTAAATATACGTGGATAAACTCATTAAGGTTTAAGAAACTAGTAAAGTGAATGATAGGAATTAACATAGAATTATAATGGTGAAAATTAAAACTTATATATCTAATATCATTTAAAGGACATATAAGAGATAGAATTTATTTTATAACTAATTTAAACAATTAATATATAAGATTTACATAGTTTATAATAATGGGCTCATCAAGGTTTAAGAAACTAATAAAATGAATGCTTGGAATTAACAAAGAATACACTTCAAACAATTAATAGAGAACATGATAGTTGTGTACTAGTTTAAATGATCAGGAACTTGTGTTAACTAACATGGGCCAAGTGCAGAATGATAATGGAACAAGGATTAGATTTATTTAAGTCAACCATGGAATAACAGTAACCATACCACTACAAGCCATGGAATAATAAGGATCTTTTAGGGTCAGGCATTAAATAAAATTTACAAGGTTTGAAAACTAATTAAAAACTATTAAGAACTTTCAAAACATTCT
>NC_068984.1:93202742-93211121 GCF_001194135.2 Octopus bimaculoides | reverse complement strand
AAATATATCATAAAGGTTCAATTTCAATTTAAATATGTGCTAATTAATAGCCTAAGATAAACATGGTAGATGTTAAAATACCACACTATATAAGTTTGCTACTTTTTAAAATATTTAAAAGTGCAAGTGGAACAGTGTACACACAATACTCTAAGGTCTAATCTGTTATTAATCAGGTTAGAATTGTTTCTAAGTTTTAAAATTTCATATGTTTCCATGGAACATAGTTCACATCCATATCTGCTATTTCTATACGGTTGGGCTTTTCTTATAATTTCCCATTTAAGGCTAAAAACTAGTACCACTTTCCTTTAATTCCCAAATTTTATTTGATAACGACGTACAATTTGCCTTATGCTTAAGTCTAAAAGATGACAAATGGTTATATATGCGCTGTCTCAAATTAATCGTACATCCCAAGTAAATATAATTATCAGTTATAGTACTTATTGTGCATTTATATACTACGTTTCTGGTGAGACAACAGACAACGGGACTTATTTCTACAATTGCAACTAGTAGAACTATCAACAACACCTATATTATTACTAAGATTTAAATTATTGTTGTTACAATTATTCACATTGATATTATTTCCCCTATTATTAATTCTGTTATCAGGTTTATTATGATAACCTCTATTACCATCTAACTCCATTTCTAACGTGCTATCAGATAGAATTATTCCTGCAGCATCAGGCATACTAATATTGTCTATTTCCATATATGAACTATATCCATAATTCACATTATTATCATTAGAGTTGAAACCACCATTTACTTCAATTATACTTTCAACATCAATACTACTATATTCATTTTGTTGGTTTAAGTTTTGGTTGACAGGGCTAAGGACATTGCTGTTACCTTCATAATTGCTATTGTCATTGTTATTTTTACTTCTATTTCTATAATTATTAGTAATATTATTATTGACATTGGTTAAATTATTATTTATATTCCTATAACTATTTCCATCATTCTTATTTTCAATGATTCTAGCTAATCTTCTGTTTTTTTCTATTTAACCTAGCTATGATTGTACCTATATTAGAGAGGGTAGAGGAAAGAGATTCGGACTGTATGACATGAAAAGATTCTACTATATCTGTGGGAAGAAGGAAAAATTTTTTTGTAAAATATCCATAAATTTTTTGTAAATATTCGTGGATACCATACAGTTGAAAGGGATATTAAGCCAGACAGGATTTTTACTTTTAAATTTATTGTGTGAGTGAGCATTTGTGGAATCCCTATTATTTTGTAGAGTAACTGTATCATTTACATTGCCATTACTTTTATCTAACCTAGGTTTTCTGCTAGTATTAGTATGTAGTCTCCTATCAAAATGTACTCTATTATTTTTCTTATTACTTAAAATATTAGGTATGTAGGGTTGTTTTTCATTTAGTCTTTCATTACTACTAGTTAAGTTATTAGGCTTACTATTACTAATATCATTATTATTATCTCCATCAAAAAGAGTTGGCCTACCAGAGCTGAGGAAAGAAATTTTCTGGTCAATATCCTGCTTTAGACAAAGCAACATTGTAGTGGTATGAATTGGAATTAAAAATATCAATATTAGAAGATAACTTAGTAATTCTCTCAGAAATACTTTTACTATTGATTTTAATACATTCGGGGGTGATTAGATAATCTATTTACATATCTTGTAACCTCATTCTCTTTTCTATAGGGGTAGTACAATCTAGTGTCTCTGTTTAGAGTAGTGTCTAAAAAATTTACAATCTTAGTACCATATTCATATGTAATATTTAGGTTGAAACTTCTAAAGAATTTCCTAATTTTCTTTCTTATTCTCTCAATGGTTGATTTATTGTTACCAGGGATGATGAATAAGGCATCATCCCTGTATAAAGAGCCCCGTAGCTCTGGCATTTCTTTATTTACAAAAGTTTCACATTTCTGGTTGTCAAATGATTCTAAAATGGTGTAGGGAGGTAAAAAAAATATAGTGTTCAATGACAAAGTAATCAGTGAGGATTAGTCCATTGTCAATTTCAAAAATTAATGATTAAATTAAGAGAAAGAATTTGCTGCAGGTCCTACTCAACTTCAGTCTTCAGAAACATCTCATTTTAATTTTACCCTTATTTTTATTTTTGCATATACTCAAAAAGGTTGAGAAAAACCTATGATTGCAAAAAGGGACGACATCAAAGAATTTATTAAGGAGTTTTGGCCCCAAACATTTAAGAATCAAGTACAATTCTCTTAAGCATAACCTACATTTGCTTAAATTAGCATTAAAGTGTGTGTGTGTATGTGGGGGCTTTGGACAGGACTGTCCATTCAATAATGTAGCTCATATTCCTCATCTTCAAATCATGAATATAGGATGCCAACATGGTAGAATTAGAGTATTTGGCATTCGAAAATGAGCTCATGTGGGCCCTATATCTCCTTTTAAAATTAGTAGTGCTCCTGATATACTCCCTAAACAAATTATTCTCTCCTTTAACTACACATTTATAAACTATGTTTTTTTCTTAAGCAGAGCTTTGCAGTATTTTGTCTGTCTTTATGATCTAAGCTCAAATGCCACCGAGGTCGACTTTACATTTGGGATTCTGAATTACAACTAAATTTCAGGGTCTCATCAATCCCTGTATATTTAACAGGGTTCACTTTTTCTCCTGGATAATCATTCCTAAGTGCTGAATCGTCAACGCCTGAAGGTAGTGAAGAGTGCAATAAACCATCATTGTGCCCTGGATTATTAACTATATTATTGGCATGCAATATATATTTGAATATTGGATCTTCACATATATCACATAAAGCTATGAATAACAGTATGTAAATATTGGGTTGCAAAACCATTTTCGACAGAAAACGTCAAAGGTCACTATGCTATTATTTATATCTTTATGCACTTAGAGATCCAATTTTAAGAAAAAAACAAACAATAATTGCACATTCTCTTGAAAGTTTGATATTCTTATGATGCCAACAATGTGTGAGCATGCGTGAGTGTATGTGTACATTAAGCAATCTATTATATTAAACAGGTAAGTGTAAGATTTTAACACACTGTTAATACCATATATGAGGACTGATTAATAAGTATTTGGACTGTTGCCACAGTAATGAAGCTAAATCATGCAGACAAGCTGCTTGGTATGATTAACCTTGAATTCTGCTGAGTATGCACACTAAGTTTTAACATCCTAGCTCACTTCCGCTGTTTACAGCAGTGCTTTGAAAGAAGGCATGTAGTGTGTGATCATCGCATTGACCATGACAGAGAAAGTTGCCATGGCGATACCTGCTCTGAGGCAGTTGTAGGAAGTGTTTGGAGAGGAGTGTATGAGCCACACACAAGTGTACGAGTGGTTCAGACATTTCTAAGATAGATGGCCCAAAAAATGTTGATATTGACAAATGTTCTGGGAGACACACAACCAGCTGAACTGAGAAAAACGTTGCAGATGTGTCTGAAGCTGTGAGGGGAAATCGTCTCATTGAATCACCATCAGTTGAATCCGTTGAATCACTATCAGAGGGTGTGCAGATTGGTTATGGTTCAATTCTGTCCATTATTGCTGAAGATTTGGGTATGAGATTTGGGCCTGCCAAGTTTGTGCCAAAACTGCTTTCAGCTGACCAAAAAGACATTTGAGTTTCAATTGCACAAGATCTCCTTGATTGTATTGAGAATGATAAAAACTTTCTGTAAATTTTGCATAGACCTCTGAGTAGGTATTGCCAAGCTTTTGTCAATATTTGATGCAGATTCTCTGCTCAACTTTCTGTCATGGTCAATGCGATGATCACACATTATACACCTTCCTTCCAAGTACTGCTGTAAACAGCGAAAGTGAGCTAGAACATTAAAACTTAAGGCACATGCACAGCAGAGTTCAAGGTCAATCTTTGCCAAGTGGCTTCACTCTCCGTGCTTTAGCTTTGTTACTATAGCAACAGTCTGGATACTTATTGATCAGACCAAATATATATGCATATATAGTAACACAAGATAGGTTTGACATAAAAATAGTTTTTTTTCTTTTAATCAAGGGAAATACTTTAGGATTTAATTAAATATGTCATTGTATTTCTTCTATAATATTCATTTTTAAAAAATGTGAGGTTTCTTTCACTTACCGCTAATAGTAAAAATAAAGGTTTGTCCATCCTCTCCCGAGAGCCTTATCCTTTTAGATCCTGGTTCTGTTGGAGTATCTTCTTCAAGAATACCAACTCCAAGAGCTGCTGAAATCAGCAGAAGTAAATATATGAATAAATTACAACTTCACAGAATGTATAACAACAGTTATGGAAGAAAGTTAAATAGAAGCACAAGTAATATGAAAGCTTAAGCATATAAACAGATATTTTTCTAAACAGAAAAGTTATAAATAATTTAAATAAATATACATAGGCATGATTGTGAGTTAAGAAGTTTATTTTGCAAGCATATGGTTTCTGAGTTCAACCTAGGGCAATTGGAATTCAGCCATACATTGTGTGAAATTTCGTTGACAGAATCTGCATACTGCATGTGTGTGTACCATAAAAAACCCATGTAATTTGCGCACTTGTGTAATTTACGCAGGTGACTTACAGGATAAAAATTGTTAAAAAAAGTCTCTACTCATGTAAAATTTGCACCTTAAAACTTTTCAGAACTGCTGATATGGCCAAGGGGAGGAAAAGGTTTTCAATTTAGTTGTATTTAGCATAATTTCACTTACTTATGATTAGATTTTATTAAATCTTCATTAAATAAAAATAATTTCTTATTTACATTTGACGGATATTTGTCCTCATCTTGTTTGTTGTTAACACAACGTTTCAGCTGATATACCCTCCAGCCTTCATCAGGTGTCTTGGGGAAATGATGAAGCTCAATAACAATCTATTAAACAACAACTATCCCTAAAACATACTATCCACCCCAATTATGAAGAAAAGAGAGGATAAAACCAATAAACTGTCCACAGTCTGTTTATCCTATGTCAAAGGCCTCTCCAAAAAGATACAAAAGATATGTGGCCCATATGACACCAGGACAGTATTCAACATTAATACAACACTTCACAAATATCTCCTTTGAGTAAAACCACCAACAGAAGGGAATATAACCAAAGACTGCATGTACTCCATCCCATGCAGCTGTGGTAGGTTATACAAAGGCGAAACATTCTGCCCCATCAAAATAATGGTAGACGAACATTGCAAGGCTATGACACAAGGAGATATTGATAAATCGTGTATAGCTGATCATGTATGGAAAAATGGAGACCACCTTCCCCTGTGGCATGAAGGTAAAATAATAGACAGAGAACACCACTGAAAAATACAAAAACTAAAAGAAGCAGCACATATGCTAGGACACAACAACCTCCTAAGCATATATATATATATATATATATATATATGTTGGCATGGGTACGTGTACTCCAAATACATTGTGGTTCACTGTTCCATTGAACGTAGAGAGTTCTGAGGTCTATATTTTCTTGATTCAGCTGTAATTTTTTTTAGTGATACGTCTTGTTACAGGTACCATTGTACCATTGTATCTACCACGACTGTGATTTAACTTGGCTTGATGGGTCTAAAAATCCTTTGCCTATCTAGATGACAGCATCATAACTGGCAAAATCCAATATGAACATGATAACCTCAGCAATAGAACCCGATCCTAAAAGGTACCAGACTCTACTAGATGCACAAACAACACTGAGAGAACATATTATGCGAAGTGGATACCTCAGTGCACCCACTATACAATTCTACTTACAAGGATTAGAGAGAATATCAACAAAGCCAGACTGCCAGAAGCAAAAGCAGTAATCACATCCCTCAAGACTGCATTAGTAAATGTCATACTCACTATTCCATTACCCAAAGTACCACTTAACCATCAAAACAGATGCTTCTGACCTAGCCTTGGGAGGAATGCTATCACAAGAAAGGCCACTGGCTTTCTATTCAAGGACCTTTTCAAAGGCACAGAAACACCAATCTATCATCAAGAGAGAAGCCTGTGCAATCATAGAATATTTCCACAAATGGCACCACCTAATACATGCTTCCCCTTACTGCAGCATCATCACCAATCAATGCTCAGTAGGAATGATCTTCAATAAACAAGGGACATAAAAAATCAAAAATGTAAAAATTACATGCTGGCGCTTAGACCTTTCAGACATGAGACTCAAAACAAAGTAGCAGATGTGCTATCAAGATGTGCAGCCACAAGAGACACCTACAACACTGGTAACCCTTCACAAACAACTTTGCTATCCAGGAGTGACCTGCCTACATCACTACTGTAAAGTACAAAATCTGCCATTCTCCCTCAACAAAATCCACAAAATAACACTTGTTTGCTCTACATGCAACTAGCTCAAGCCCTGCTTCCACAAGCCCCTTATGGATCAGTTAATACAGGCATTTAGACCATGGGAGCGTCTCTCAATTGACTATGTTAGTCCCCTGATATCAATCACACAATACTGCTACTTATTGGTGATAGTCAATGAGTACTCAAGGTACCCATTTGCATACCCATGCAAAGACATGAGTACCAAAATAGTAATTTTCCACCTGCTCAACCTCTTTTTGTTGCTTGGATCACCAAGTTGTATCCACTCTCACAGAAGAACCCAATTTGATAGTAAGAGACAGCACTTCTAGAACTGTTTCACTGACATGGGCAGGTCTTCTCAAGAACCTCATATCACCAGACATCTCAGTCTATTATCATTTCCTCTGTGATGCCCAACATCCTGAGTTCAGTCCTTACCACTTCCTCCCATGTGTTCCTGGGTCTCACTCTTCTACAGGTACCATCCACCTCCAATGATTGGCACTTTTTTGTGCAGCTCTCCTCATTTATACACATCACATGTCCAAACCAACGTAGTCTTCTCTCTTGCATGCCACATTTGATTCCTCTTATGCCCAATTTTTCTCTCAATACATTTGCAGTTTGTCATACATGCACACTGATGTTGCACATCCAACGGAGCATACTGCCTTCATTTCTCTCCAGTCTATGCATGTCTTCTGCATTCAGAGCCCATGTCTCACTACTATGGAGTATGGCCATTCACACACAAGCATCATACAGTCTACCTTTCACTCACAGATAGTCTGTTTGTTGCTAACAGAGGTAATAGCTCTCTGAACTTCCTCCACCCTATTCTCTTATTCTAGAAACAATACTTTCAGCACATGCTCTACCATTGCTAATTTGGTCACCTAGGTAACAAAAACTATCTACAACCACAAAAGAGCCTCCTGGGCATTTGAGAGAATCTAAGTCCTGTGTGCTCTTAGGCTTATTGTTCCTGCATATCTGCCACATACAAAGACGACTTTATCTGTTAATCTACCTGGGATTCCACTGCACCTCCTATGTGTCCATAGTTTACACTGGGTGCAGTGAATGGAATTTCTTCGAAATCCTTTCCTACATATTGAGCAAGGCCATATACCATTTACCAGTAAATAGTTTAATTTGCATTTTTTTACTTACATGGCTTATCATTAATGAAACAATGTATATTTCATACTCAACACAGAAAGACTGAAATATATCAGAAAGCCTGGCATATCTGTGTATGTGCATGCATGTTCTATCAACCTGCACGTCTGTGATCTTTTGTGATACAAAAGAAACGAAGGCACAAGTTTACTGGTATTAGTAAAACAACTTACCTGCTGTATCTTTGGAGACAATTAAATAATGCTGTCCAGGATTTAAACCAGAGTCTCCAGTTAACACTTTCATATCTTCCTTTAAAACATCACTCTGATTGTTACCATCATGTAAAGTGGTGTCAGATTTGCCAACATCACCATTTTCAATGGACTGGTCTAAATATAAAAAAATAAACAAGAATATCAGAAATAAACAAAAATGTTTACCGTGATCTGACTTTTCATCTGTCATTTTGTCCACGTCTTTTCGTCGAAAATAAAATAATCATTGAGAATTTTATCGATAGGATTCAAGTAAAATACTGTGGAAAAATGTATTTAAAAAAAAGTCATTTTAAACCCTGCTTCCGCAGCATTATTTGTTCTGAGAAGATCTTGAAGAATATGCTGATTAACATTCTATACAGCTATCAGGAATGTAGATGGTTCTCTTCTTCATCTAGCACCATGTCCTCTCACAATCATCATCATCATCATCATCATCGTTTAACGTCCGCTTTCCATGCTAGCATGGGTTGGACGATTTGACTGAGGACTGGTGAAACCGGATGGCAACACCAGGCTCCAATCTAATTTGGCAGAGTTTCTACAGCTGGATGCCCTTCCTAACGCCAACCACTCAGAGTGTAGTGGGTGCTTTTACGTGTCACCCGCACGAAAACGGCCACGCTCGAAATG
>NC_068984.1:93192658-93201156 GCF_001194135.2 Octopus bimaculoides | reverse complement strand
CTGGCACGAACCCAAACTGCATCTCATCTAAATTGATTCGCTCCCTAATTAGTTGGGCTATGACCCTCTCTGTAACTTTCATAACCTGATCTAACAGCTTGATGCCTCTGTAATTATTTGTATCTAAAGCGTCACCTTTACCTTTGTAGCAGTTGACTATGATGCTGCTACACCAGTCATTGGGTATGACTCCTTTGTGTATCACGTGGTTCGTAATACGGGTGACTAGGCTATAGCCAACACTGCCAGATATTTTGAGCATCTCTGCAGTGATTCCTGATGGGCCGGGGGCTTTCCCGGTCTTCATACTCTTAATTGCTTTATATAAATCAAGTTGAAGTAAACAATGAATTCAGCAGGTATTTCTTCATTGTCTATTAATTCTTTATAGACCTCTTTGACATCTTCGATGGGTAGGAAGGCTAATGCTGAAAAACATCGAATTTTAAGTCAGAATTCAGAGTCTTTATTGTATTTTTCTTTGAGGCCTAAATCTGCAATTTTTGAAACATTGATTGGCTCAAATGAAACAAACATGCCACAATAGATGAATTAGGGAATGATTAATTAAATGCCTTATGAACTGCAACTTTGAAATCTGCTATGAGATCAAGGGGATATGCATTAGGTTGCATAATTTTCAATTGCTCAATAAATAATTCATATATCTGCTTTGTTTTATTCGGCAGTAATGCAAAGACCCATGGAAACTGCTACCGTTAACTTGTACATGAATGCTAAACAGTTGAAACCACTGTTCTAGCACAATTTTGAATGTTCTATCAAATGTCCAATGATGATATGATGCTATATCTTGAAGAACACTTTCTGATGCAAATACTCGTATGCACTGTTGATCCTTGATACCTGAATCGCATCTCAGAAACTGTTCGCCATTAACAAGTTTACAATAGGTATTTCAAAACCAGTTCTAGCCCCTGGATTAGTGGGAAATCTAGAATTTTTTTGTCAGCACTTTTGAATAATCCTGAAAAGTACAGGCAGATGAGGAAGTTGTGAGTAAGTATTTTCTGTTAGCTGCGTGAACTTAGCTGCTATTATGCTATGCAAACTTGATGCTATGTTTTCCACCACTTCATGCTTTATTTCTGCAACTGCTTTTCTAGCATTCAATGAATCTACATCAGCTGGATGAAGGTGCTCACTAGAAAAATAAATAATTTTCAGCTCATTGCTTTCCATTACAGTGTGAATTTGCATTGAACATAGCCTTCTTTTCTCATATCTCCAGTATTCTTTACTTAGTTTTGTAATGCTTGAAAGAAAATCATAGATGTAATTACTTTCATCAACTACTTTTGTTTTGTCTTAGGTTGATACTATGAACTTTGTCATTTCGGGATGGGTAAATTAAAAATGTGTACACTAAATTTGCAGCACTCTCTATACACAGCACTGTACTTAAGAAAGAGAAGGAAAAAGAATGATAATAACAATCCTATAACAAGGTTCGTTATAGTTCTGTAAATATATCATTAGAGATATTTCACCTTATTTTCTAAAGAGTTTATTTAAAATTGGGCAAAAAGCTGTTGGACAAAAATATCGTCAGACAAAAAGACATGGACAAAGTGACGCCGAACGAAAAGACATAACACCAATATCTACAAATCTCTAACAAAATGCAAAAACCCAGAACAAGTCACAACTTTTGTTATTGTTTTTAAGAATATTCACAAAACAGTTTGAATTAACTGGAAACAGTTTAGAACACCTCCAATTTTATTAGTAACCAGAAAACATCAATCATATTTATAATGACAACTAATACATTCAAATGTAGAACAAGAAAATTAAGAATTTGCTTAATAAGTTACAAAATAAAACTGTTACAAAAGTATAAACATCAAGGTGTCATTTATTTTAAGCTAGATCCTGTGGAGAGCTCTTCATTGGGCCTTGGGCCCAACAATGACACTTCATGCATTGAATACATATTGAATTTTATTAAACTTGACCAATATTTTTCAAGCAATGAACAATTTTCATCAAAATAATGATATAATTTGTCAACTTGGAACTTATTGCAAAGCTGCAGGATAAACATTTTTTGTCTTCCCATTTGGGTGTCAGTACAATTTTTTTTTCTGTCAAACCTCTCTCTCTCTCCTTCTCTTTCTGTTGATTGTTTTCAACCATCAACATCACCAGTACCACCACCATTGCCATACACATACCACTCAGACTTCTGATGCCACCACCATCAATACCGTTGACTTTGCCACTTTCCCCTCCACCACCATCACCACTGTCTTTCACATTGCTTACTATCACCATCATCCCTAACCGCCTCGGCTACCACCACTACCACCACCATCATCATCACTGTCGCTTCCACCTCTATCACAACTACAGCTCATACTATTACTATCATCCCATTACCATCACAACTGTCAATCTACTACTGTCCTCATCATCTCTATGCCTACTATTACTCTCACCCCAGCATGAGGAATATTAGAAGTGTCACTGAATAGTGAGAGAGAGGGTCAAAGTGTGACACATTGACACACAAATTTGTTTTGGCATACATTATTATAGATTACATTTGAACCATAGCATTTTTGCCTGCATGTTTTCAACAAGCAAGCCATTGAATCACTATTTCTGATAGTGAAAAGGGAAGGCATATGCAACTCAGGTTGTACAAATACAATGTATTTGAAAACATTGATTTTTTCAATTTTCTTGACAATGCTTAGAGATATGTATCATGGAGAGAGAGAGAGAGAGAGAGAGAGAGAGAGAGAGAGAGAGAGAGAGAGAGAGAGAGAGAGAGAGAGAGAGAGAGAGAGAGAGAGAGAGAGAGAGAGAGAGAGAGACTCATCATATGAGAAGCGTTGGAGTTTTTGTGAGTTAGGAAATTACCTACATTCACAGTTGTTCAATGACACTAAACTTAAAAGAGAAGCGAAAGCCATGACAGAAAGGTTTAACATTGCCAGCAGATTTTGGACTTTAGCAAAACATCAGGCAATTATCACTATCAAGGACAATAGCTTTGCTTCTAACCCTAAATGTAGTTTTAAAAAAATCCAACTTAATCTGAAATCAGATTAGTATGGAAATTTTAAGCAAAATAAATGGTAATATCAGGAATGCAACAAAGGCATTGAGCTAGCAGGATTGTTAGCGCATCAGGCAAGATGCTTAGTAGCATCACATCCATCTTTGTTTTGAGTTCAAATTCCCCTTTTGGGGTCAATAAAGTAAGAACCAATTGAACACTGAGGGTTGATGTAATTGACTTACTCCCTCCATTGAAATTATAATACATATGTATTAATTATATATAGGTAGGCACTGGCATGACTGTATGGTAAGAAGCTTGCTTCATAACCAAATAGTTCTGGGTTCAGTCCCTTTCCATGACACCTTGAGCAGGTTTATTACTGTTTATTACTGTTCTGATTTTGTGTCCATTGTCTAGAAACATGTCATCACACATACTGTGCTCTCATTAGCAACTTTCCATCCATGTCTCCTGTTCTGTTTAGTCCATTCTGTGTTTCGATGGTGTATATCCTTATCTGTGCATGTGTTTGCATTTGCATCTGTGTGTGTGTGTGTGTGTGTGTGTGTGTGTGTGTGTGTGTAGTGTGATTGTGTGTTTATGTATACATCTCTATGTGTTTTGTATGTGTAGATGGGTTTGCTTACTATACTATTTGTATCTGTGCCCTTTATATATATTTTATGAATTTATCTCTTTATTTCCTACCCCCGTTTCATTTTAAGTATGTGTATGTATGTATATATTTATGTAATTGTGTGTGTGTGTGTGTGTGTGTATGTACATATATATAAACAAGTTAAGTTAATCATCCATTGATATGGCTGATCAATGTTACTACTGTCTAAAACCCCAGGCAAGTCCTCTGCCAGCTGGTCATAGGTGCAGCCTGCACCCTGTATGGAAGCGGACCCCTATGATCCTTCAGCAGACAACCTGTACCTATCGATAATGTGTGTGTGTGTGTGTGTATGAATACATTTGTGCATGTGTGGGTCAGTCTCTGTCTAATGACATCTATTTTTTGTCTTTTCTTTCTGTGTGCATATGTAATGTGCATATGTATGTCTGTGGATATGCATCTATTATGTATATGTGTAAGCGTATAAATATGCTTACACATATACGTAAGAAATGCATATGTGAACATATATGCACATGCACATACTCAAACACATAGATGCATACCTCCGTGCTGTGTGTTTGGCTGTGTCATCATTGTTTAATGTCCGCTCTCCATGCTGGCAAGGGTTGGACAGTTTGACATGAAGCTGTCCAAACTCAAACTGTCTGTGTGGCATGGTTTCTATGGCTGGATGCCATTCCTAATGCCAACCACTTAGCAGAGTGTGCTGGGTGCTTTTTACATGCCATCAGCACAGGTGCATTAACACAGCACCAGTATGGGTGTGTTAGCGCAAAACCGGCACAGGTGCTTTTGAAGTGGCATCAGCACCTGAAAAGACAAGCCTGAATGTGTGGAAGACAGTGATTTTACTTAGCTTGATGTGTCTTGTCAAGTATAGCAAATCGCCACATCTCTCAGTTCTTTGTCATTTCATCAGTGAGGCCCAGCATCCAAAAATCCTTTCTCACCACTTTGTCCCACATCTTCCTGAGTCTACCCCTTTCACAAGTTCCCTACACAATTAGAGCTCAGCACTTCTTCATACAACTCTCCTCATCCATGCGCATCACATGACCAAACCAGTAGTCTTCTCTCTTGGATACAACATCTGATGCCTCTTATACATACTTTTCCTTTTAAATCATTTACACTCCGTTGTGCCTGTGCACTAATATTACCCATCCAGCAGAGCATGCTAGCTTCATTTCTTTCAAGCCTCAGCAGTCTTCTGTAGTCAAAGCCTGTGTTTCATTGCCATGTAACATAGCTGTACATACTCAGCATCATATAATCTGCCTTTCACTCTGAGGGAGAGAGAGACCTTTAGTTATCAACAAAGGTAGAAGTTCTCTGAACTTTGCCCAGCCTGTTCCTATCCTGGCAACTACACTTTCAGGACTTTCCCCTCTCGCTGTTAACTTGGTCTCCTAGGTAACAGAAGCTATCTACTACTTCTAATGATCCACCTGAGCATTTGAGGGAGCCTATTGTCTGTGCATCTTTAGTGCTTATTGTACCTGCACATTTGCCACACACTAACATTTGATTTTCTGCCAACCTTTTTTTGATAGCGCTGCACCTGTTATGTGTCCAAAGCTTGCACTGGGTAAAACATATGGAGTTTCTACCAACAACCTTCTTACATATAGCGGAGGGCCATTTCGCAGAAGCTACTTGGGGCTTGTTGTTTTCCTACTTACTAGGACTTTAGTTTTTGTTTAATTAACCTTAAGGCTTTTAGATTCCAGACCTTGTTTCCACACCTGAAATTTCTTCTCTAGGTCAGGTAAAGATTCAGCTATAAGAACAAAGTCATCATGTAGAGGAGCTTCCAGGGACAGATGGTCTTGAATTCCACTGTTAAGGCCTAGAAAGCTAAGATAAAAAGGAGGGGACTGAGAAATGAACCTTGATGAACTCCTACATGTACACTGAATTCATTGCTATACTCATTACCAACCTTCATCTTACTGGCAGCATTCCTGTATGTGGCTTGTACTGCTCTCACTAACCACTAGCTTCCGTATTGACCACCAGATAAGGGAACAGGGGACTTTGTCAAAGGCTTTCCCCATGTTGACGAAAGCCAGGCACAGAGGTTTATTTTTGGCTAAACAGTTCTCCTGCAGTTGCCTAATCAGGAATATAGCTTCAGTGCATTTTTTCAAATGCTTGTGTCTGTGTATATATACATATAATTTTTCTTTTTTTTTTTTTATACTTTTTCTACTAGTAAATCTAATAGTTTTTGTATCTGGTTTGCAAGATTCTTTACTTGAATTTATATGTTGAAACAAATTTTGATGTGTGTAAGGAGAGTCATTATGCCAATATTAACACATGCACTGATTCAATTCCTCCCCTTTATCATTATTCAATTGGTTAAATATCTACCAACCAATCGATTGTTTAATTTGGTTAAATAGTAAGTCATTTAATTTATTTTTGTATGTCAAAGATCTTTTGTTGTTACTTGCAACTTTTTAATGACTTTTGACTTAGTCCGTTATGGAGGCTGCATTTGTCTGCTTGAGATCTTGTTGAGTATGTATGTATTGCTTTACTGTAAGTATGCAGATGACATCAATATTCTAGTTAGGACAATCCAATGTAACTGTACCAAAAACCACCCCAGAAGAGCATGATGGAGAGCATCCAGCACACACCTAACTCCATCCACCAAAGTATAAAGGTAACTATAGATTACCCCACTAGGCACCCTAACAATAGACTCCCAGTCTTTGATACTGAACTTTGGTTAGAGATTGTAAACATCAGAGTACAGTTCCTCTACTCATATTACATGAAACCCATAGCTTCTAAATACATTGTTCACAAGAATTCAACCTTATCACACAATATGAAAACTGCTAGTTAAAGAAGACTTAGGATAACGAATAATGTGTCTCTCATATGTGAACCCAATGAAACAAGGAGACACATATAGAACTTCATGCACTGTATACAATTCTCTGGATACAACCAAAAAGACAGGATTCAAGTATACAGAAGAGCCAGAAAAAAATTAGATAACATCATATGTAATGATGCCAGGGGTACTGTCCTAGATACTGAAGTAAAGGTTGGAATAGTACATAAAGAATTTGTGACAAAGCAAACAGAGTGAACACAAAGTACAGGGTTGATAAACATAAAGAAGTGATATTTGTAGAGGCCACAGCTCATGGGAAAATAGCCTGTAGATTTAGGAAGGCTCTGAAGGAGACCAGACTCAACATTAAGATCACTGAGAATCCAAGAAGCTCCATCAGATTACAGTTATGTAAGACATACTCCCTTAGAAAATGCCACATGCACTAATGAGAAATGTGTAATATGTAAATTTAATCCCAGTATTAACTGTAAAGCTAGGAACGTAGTCTACAACATGAAGTGCATGAAAGAAGTTAGTAAGGTCAGAAACATGGCATACATTGGAGGTGTCTCTAGGAGTATAGTAGAGAGTATAATGACAAGAAACAGTTGTCCATACTCTATCAACATGGCAAAGACCAACATGGTAGCACACTGGGCTGAACAGACATCCACATTTTGTTCACACACCCAAAAGACCCATCACTTAGACAAATACAAGAGTATATCCTCATACATGAAAATTCCCTGTATATTGCAAAATTAGTAATTCTTTCTTCCCAAATAAAGTGCACTTCATATTTGAGGCTCCAAAGAAGCTATAGGATGTTATCCAGGCACTCAACTAAGAGTCCACTATATCTTATAGCAGAAAAAACAGTAAGCTAATGAAGTTCATAACCTAAGTATTGTTTTCCTTGTGTCATCTCTTTCTTATTACCACTCTATACTCATCTAACACTCTGTTCTGAAACATACATATACTGAGTTCTACACCAGGTTACTAGTCTCGCAATGCCTTAGTGATATATATATATATATATATATATATATATATATATATATATATATATATATATATATATACTAGCAGAGATACCCAGCGTTGCCCATGTCACATGCAAATGAAGGATGAGACTTTTCTCTTATATTTTGTGTAAGGAACTGGAATACATATGATTCGAATTTCATCAAAATTGCACATGAGGGTTCTTTCCCTCTTAACACACCCTAAAAAAATTCTAATCATGAGACATGTATCCCATACTATTCATCTTTATGCGCATATTCCAAAATATCAGTGTTATGGACCCTGTAAAAAGGATTTTGCTCCTGAAAGATGTGGGAGTTAAGGCCCCTATTGGGGGTGGGTGTGTGAATGTCAACTAGAGAAGTTGAATTGTTGGGAATCTTTTTAACTTGTGTGTAATATGTATTGTTTGAATTTCTTTGAAATAGGAAATATATGTATGTTCACTGGGTTTGTAAAAGAGGGCAAAGCTACAGGAAACCAAAAGACGAATGATCACAATAATCAGTCAGCTACCCTAGTCTAGTCGTTACTACTCCCCAATGTTGGATTTCTCACCATACAGGTGACAGGTACAGCTGTAAGATGCATTACGGATGTATAGCAATTGGAAGGGCATGACCCAATTGAAATAACAACATGTGACGTTTGGAGTAAAGGGAAATGAAAGTGTCGCCTCTGGAGTTTGCAAATGACCACTATACCGATAGATAACTGGGCAGAAAAAATTTACAATCAATAGAACAACCAGTCACTCATCTGGGAAGGCCTTGAAATCAATGTTACCAACTGGGGACTATGTGTGACCCAGTGATAATAAAAAGACTCAAAGGAGGTCTGAAACGAAATAATTTTACTCAACACTTTGCAAGTGAATCAGTGGAGGCAAAGATGCGTCTCATTTACTTGACAATTTATGCACCACATTGTAA
>NC_068984.1:93189527-93192000 GCF_001194135.2 Octopus bimaculoides | reverse complement strand
GTGAAAGTATTTGACATGAGTGTTTTTGTTTCACTTTTGACACGTAATACTTAAATAGTGGAGGAGATATTATGCTGCTGTGGGCTTGAACTATGCAAGAAGTTAAAAGTTTTTTTTGACTAAAACACAACCGGGACCCTAAGTAAGGCATGTGTAAAATTTGAATGAAATTGGTTGTGTAGTTCTCGAGTTTTAGGGATTCACACAGACACACACACACACAAACATTCTCATTTTTTTATATATACATATATATATATTTAAGTCACAATATATGGATTCAAGTAATCTGGTAGTACTCATAAAAAATCTCCCTAATGTATCATTCCACAAAACATATAGAATATATAGTATGATACAAGAGAAAACAATAAGTCACAAATGACAGAGAAGTAGTTTGATGAAATTTTATTTAACAATAAGAAAATTCTAATTTCATGACAAATAGTTTCATAATTAAAAAAAAGGTAAATAATTTATATTATTATATTTAATAATAAATTACTTACATGCCTGCATTAAAGCAAAATATCCTTCAAAATAATGCAGAATTTAAGTTACGTCTTCAGGTGAAAGAAAGTCTTTGTTAAATAATAGATTGACAATGTTCCTATAGGAATGCAAAGTCAAACTTTTAAAATATTATGGATGACAATAATAATAAAATTGATATAAATTAATAAGATTTTCTAATAAATGGAAGGGAATTTTAGTAATATAATTAAAAAGTAACTAGTAGATATTACAAGTACAATAAAAGAAAGACATATTATTACTGAAAATCTAGAAAACAAAAGATCATAAACATAGAGAAAAATATAATAATAATAACTAAAACTAAATAAAAGTATTTACGGACAATATTTTAACTATAAGGATTGATATCAACAAGAAAATATGAACAATATTAAATTTCAAAAATTAGAAATTTGAAGGTAAAAGTAAATATTTAAAAAAAATTCATTAAGTATGGGAGACAATGAGGACAAAATCAGCATAAATCAATGAAACAGTCTTCCAAGATAAGAAGAGAGATCCATCATGATTTCAAGAAATAATTATTACATAAACTTTCTTTCACCCGAGGATGTAGCTTAAATTCTGCATTAGTTTGAAGGAGTTTTTGCATTTTGCATTAATGCATGCATGTAAGTAATTTATTTATAATGAAATATAATAATATAAATTATTTACACGTTTTTCAGTTATGAAACAATTTGTTGTGAAATTAGAATTTTCTTATTGTTAAATAAAATTTCATCAAACTATTTCTCTGTCATTTGTGACTTCATATATATATATTTTAGAGCCAACACTGAAAATTATAATATTTTGTATATGAACATGTCTATTTAAACAATGCAATCACAGGTAGAAAAATAGGTAATGGGTTTATATGCATATTTCAGAGGTTACTGCTCTTTTTCGGCACCACATCCAACTCATTAACCATCCATGAACACGCTGCTCAAACAGCCACTACGTTTGGTGGTGTAACACTATTGAATAAGCCAATTTACATATTAAACACATTCTTGGCAACTGGTGAGTGCATATTAATTGCTGGTAAGGATACTGTGTTTCATTTTGCAACCCATGATATACAACAAGTAGACTAAAGTTTTATAATGTACAACTTTTTGTGTTAACAGTGTGATTTAATCACTTTTCAGTTATCTCTACAGATTTTCTATACAATTTAGGGCCAGCACTGAAAGTTATGATGTTTCATCTACAAATATGTCTATGTAAAGAATGAAGCCAAATATAGAAAAATAGGTAATAGGGGTATATACATGTTTCAGGAGTTACTGCTCATTCTTCAGCACCACATCCAACCCATTAAACACCCACAAACACATGGTTCAAGTAGCCACTAAGTTTGGTGGTGTAATACTATTGGATAAAACACTTTGGTACATACATATCAGTTGCAGGTAAGGACACTGTATTGGCAACCATAATATACTACCAATATGAAATATGGTGTCCCTACCAGCAATTAATATGTATGTACCAGTTGTCAGGAATGTGTTTAATATCTAAATTGGTTTATCCAATAGTGTTACACCACTAAACTTAGTGGTTATTTAAGCAATGTGTTCTTGGATGGTTAATAGGTTGGAGATGGTGCTGAAGAAGGAGCAATAACTCTTAAAATATTCATATGCACTCATTACCTATTTTACCATCTTCGATTACATTGTTTACATAGACATATTCATATACAAAACACCATAACTTTTAGTGGTGACTTTAAATCTTATAGAAAATTTGTAGAGATAACTTAAAAGTGATTAAATCATGCTGCTAACACAAAATAGGACACAGTATTGACTCATAAACCTACAACTTGGTAGAATATTATGGTTGCAAAACGAAATACTGTGTCCCTACCAGCAATTGATATATAGATATTATACACAGACACTCAGAAATATCTCTATGTGTATATATATATATATATATATAT
>NC_068984.1:93185903-93186678 GCF_001194135.2 Octopus bimaculoides | reverse complement strand
TTGTGCGGGTGGCACATAAAAGACACCATTTCGAGCGTGGCCGTTTTCGTGCGGGTGACACGTAAAAGCACCCACTACACTCTCTGAGTGGTTGGCGTTAGGAAGGGCATCCAGCTGTAGAAACTCTGCCAAATCAGACTGGAGCCTGGTGTTGCCATCCGGTTTCACCAGTCCTCAGTCAAATCGTCCAACCCATGCTAGCATGGAAAGCGGACGTTAAACGATGATGATGATATATATATATATATATATATATATAAGTAAATATTCAAATGAATACTCAAAGATGTTGTTATTATTATTATATTATTATTATTATTATAATCATCATCATTATCAGAAGCAAATCTAAATAATTGATAACAACAATAACATTACTGGCAGCAAGCGATATTAGCATTAAACAGCTATACAATAAATGCATAATTATATTAGAGGGTACACAAAGCACCAGCTTGCTAGAAAGTGAAAGTAAAACCCCACAATCTAACCACCAATCTCACTGAAAATATGCAATGCACCATTAGAAATCAAGCAAACAAGCGAAATTTAACATACTATCCCAAAGAAAGAGCTGTAGATTGAGGTAACAGATACACCTGGATCATGATTTCGAATTCTGGCTAGTGTCTCAATTCTCAGCAGGTGTTGCTTTGCCTAAAATGAAAAATCCATCTTGCCACGTTGTAATCCATTATGTCTTGAATAGTCCTACGCCAAATTAGAAACAATTTCAGAGAGTAGTATATCTATCTATCTATCTATCTATCTATCT
>NC_068984.1:93185065-93185803 GCF_001194135.2 Octopus bimaculoides | reverse complement strand
GTCAGGCAGCAAGTCATTTTCTTCAAGGAAGGCGATTAGTTTTCTTCTGAGTATTCATTCCATGCCCTTGCTGATGTGCAAGGTTATTTTAGAAATTTCGTAAAATCCACATGTTGTTATTTGCAATGTTTATAATTCATACATTCGCAAAAGAAAGATTCTTCCTTCTTACTATATTTCTTGGGAGTTTGCCAGATGCAAGAAAGCTCTGAAAGAGGGACTGCAGTGGTCTTGCTAGTACTCGTTTACATAGTTTTAGAAGGATTGCTGGGAATCCATCAGGGCCAGTAGCTGAGTTTGGGTTCATTACATCGTCTTCCTTTATATTGATGTAATTGATCATCATTGTCTCTGTTTTTATATCTGCAGTGATAAAAAAGTCAGTTGGATTGCTGACTTGAAAGTGCCCTTAAAATGTGCCATTAAAACACCAACACAGATTAGATTAAATAAGGAAACCTTTTTCATTCAAAAATACAAACCCCAACTTAACCATTGCTAACACATTTAAATAAGGAAATTCATCACCCCACTGAGAAAAAAAGGGGGAAAAAATATAGAACAAAACCATGGTAAATTAATCAAATTCTACCACCTCCTAGATTTCGATTATCTCCCCTATACCGGAAGAAATCCCTAATTACCTCCCCCTATCTAGAACTCTTCTTTCTCAGACTGGAACGAACACGACACAATGAAGTAGAGAAATTTGAAAAGACAACACGAAACCGGTTATTT
>NC_068984.1:93178678-93183232 GCF_001194135.2 Octopus bimaculoides | reverse complement strand
TATATATATATATATATATATTCATATCCATATCCATATATATATATTAAGAGGTGGCTCCATTAGCCACTACTGCCTGACTTCTATCTTTCAGAAAGTCATTCAACTCCAATAAATCCTTCGTTTCACCTTCAAGGAGAAGCTGTTCCTATATAATAACACTCCACATTCCCTGAATTTCATCCAGCCAGGTCTCGCTCTAGCTGTCACAATTACTTCACATCTACCACTCACATCCACCATATCTCCCAAATAAGAAAACCCTCTCAGTGTTTCTACCTCATCACATAGTGTTTTCACTGATTCTATCAGCCCTCCAGCTCCTTTCTCTCATCTTCCACAAATAAAATCTCTTGCCAATCTTTGGGTCGCCTTCTTCATTTTCGTACATCTACCATGAATGCATTTCCCACATTTCGTGCACAACACCGCATTTGCTATTACCTTCTTTGTACATACACCACATGGATCTACCTTACTGACTAACACTTCTCCTTCTACCCCGCTCACCATCACCTTTGTCTTCCTGAGGGTTACCTTCAAACCCCTGCTTTCAAATGCCATCTTCCATTACCAACACTTCTCCCTCAACCCCTCTATCATCTCACTCATCAGAACAAGGTCATCTGCATACAGTATCTCCATTATCAATTTCCCTTGCACTCTCCGTCACCACATCAACCACTATTGCAAACAATGGTGACAACACAGATCCCTGATGCATGTCAACTGTCACTGCAAACTCCTCTGACAGCTCTGATCCAATTCTAACTCGTCTTTATCCTTTCATACAAACTCATCACTGCCCTTACTATTACCTCTAGGACACCTCTCTTCCTCAATGCCCACTCAATCACCTTCCTTGGAACCCTATGAAATGGCTTCTCCAGATCAACAAAGCACATGTACAACTCTTTCTCCTTATCTCGGTATTCCCCTCGCAATCTCCTTACAATGAACACTGCCTCTATTGTTCCCTTTCCTGGTATAAAACCAAATGGCATCTCATCCACATCCACCAATTGCTCAATTCTCTTCTCCAACACCCTTTCCACAATCTTCATTGCATGCTCCAATAACTTCACTCCCCTATATACCCCACAACTCATCGCATCCCCCTCTCCGTTGAAGATCGGTACCACCACACTCAGTGCCCAATCACCTGGCATTCCTCTTCCATCCAGCACACCTTGGCAGTGCTCCACCAACACAACAATCTCTATCTCTCCACTTGCAGTAATCATTTCCACACTTACTTCTGATGGACCCGTCTTGAATTCTTTCATTGCCTCCACTACTTCTTCCCAACTAACCCTCTCCACTGGCCCCTTCACCAAAGTAGCTTCAACCCTCTGATCCTATTCACAATTCCCTCTATATGATCTTTTCCAAACTCCTCCCCTCTCAGTCTCACTAAATTTCAAACTTCCATCACTCCCCTTCATACATATCTTTCCTTCAACATTTCTTCCATCTTTTTTCATTGATTTCATAAACCTAAACACTATCTGGGTTCTCATCCAGCACACTCAACTTCTCAGCCTACTTCCTCATAGATCTCGCAACCACCCTCTTCGCAAGATTCTTCATTTTATTATACCTGGCTTTCATTTGCTCAGTCCTATTATTACATAAAGCTTTGTTGCCTCCTTCTTCCTCACTATTGCATCCCTCACCTCCTTGTTCAACCACCATGTACCTCCTCAATCTCTCCTACCTTTCATCCTTCCACACACTTTGTCACATGCCTTTAGTACCCCTTCCTTATTAGACTTCTACAAATCTATTGCGTCAATGCTTACCAACTCCCCAATGCTCTCCTCAAACTTAATCTTGTTTCTTCTTCCTTCAGTTTCCACACCTTTCTCCTCTCAACCATTCTTTTTGTCACACACATTTCAACTTTCTTCTTATCCAAGTCAGCAACCACCAACCTTTGCTGCAACTCCCCAGGTATTGTCTTCACATCCCTTAGACATTTTCTGTTTCCCACACCAACCAACATGAAATCAATCTCTGTCTCATTTCCTCCTGCACTGAAAGTTACCTTCCTTTTTTCTGTTTTCCTAAACCATGTGTTTGCCACGCACAACTCCTTCTCATCACAAAACTCCAACAGCATCTTTCTTCCATGTTTCTCTCTCCAATTCTGTTTCCCCCATGCACACCTTCAAAGCCCTGGACCCATTTCCTAACATGTCCATTAAAATCACCCATGCCCAAAACTAATTCATCTATCTTATGTAAGTCTCACTCACTCACCATTTCATCAAAGAACTACTCTTTCTCGGCGATCCCTCTTCCACTTTGTGGACCATAGCCACAAATCACCCGCATCACTTCTTACTCAAATGCTAATACTACTGTCATCAATCTGTCACTTTTTCTCTTCAACTCCACTATTCACAGATTTCTTCCTTCACCAAAATTCCCACACCTCCAGTCCCCTTGCCATTTTCTGACTGCCACAACTTGTACCTTCTTCCCTTGACCCCCACAAATCTTGCACCCTGGCCCCTCCACCTAACCTCCTGCACACAGCACACATCCACTCTCGTCTTCTTCAATCCTTCACACACCTCAGTTCTCTTTCAACGTAGACTGCCCACATTCCAGCTTCCCAACCTCACCCCAAGCTTCTCTTCAGGTCATTGGCCATCATAAGGCAAGTTATGCTTGCACGACCCAGGATGAGGGTTTGCACCTTCCTTTTAGAGTTAGGCAGGTGCAGCCCACCCCAACCTTTGGGCTGGTGGGTGCTCATGATTCTTTGCTATTGTCATGAGACTTTTTCGGAGCCTCATGACAATAGCCTTCATCTTTTTTAAACCCTATCAAACCCAATACTCAATGACAAATTAATTTGTATTTTTCTTCTTATAGTTTAGAACCAAAATACTTAGGCAAACCAGACTGTACAGGAAAAAAAAAAAATTAATATTTACCAGATGCAGAAATTGGTAGTGAGTTCTGTATTTGCGAAGACTGCTGAAGCCAAACAGCATCAAAATCACAGTCAGTGTCAGATGACATAATGAATGAGCATTCTTTGCATCACTGCATTCAAAGTAATTATCTAAAAAGTTTTCATTGATTAAGGTGGCTGGAAAAAAAAAAAACAGAGCAATTATTTTCTTCCATAACAATAATTATTTTCTTCTCTGTCAATAATAATCAACATGGTTTAATGATAAACTATAAATTCAAGGCTGCTCATATCTTTATATGCATTAAAATACTGAGAAAATAATTTCACAGCAGACAGATTTACCAAAGTTTTTTTTCATAAGCTTACCCTCATCATTTCCAAGACTACAATAAAAACAATATAATAAAAGAGTGGGAGTGGGGGGGAAGAATTCCCATCAAAATGGAGAAAATCCAACTTATGTGGGCATCCTGATCTGAAACTTCATAATTTATAGCCATTTTTCACAGTTCATTAAAATTATTTTTACTATGGTGTCATCCTAAAATCTCAGGATTTATTCAGTCCTATGCCTAATACAAATGTGCCAAAACTCAAGTCCCTGTGGCTTGTACTTTTGGATTTAGCTAGGTCTGAAAGCATATTGAAATTAACTGTTTGAGACATGTAACAAAATAGGCTTTACATGAATATTTAAAAAATTGCCAAAGAAAGTTTCCTTTCAAAGAACCTGCAAAAAACATAGGCAACTGCTATACCATGGTCACTATTAATCTGACAACGATTATCACCTCAGGTGCAAAGACATGACATCAGAAATAGGACTAATTATTCATTTAGGCCAACTAGGCAAGATTTCGACCAATTCTCAGACAACTCAAGTTGTCATATTTCCTAAACTATTCATCCAAATTTCACAAATGAAGTATCAAAATGTTTTTCTTTGAATGCTCTCCAAGAAAAAATATAAGAGAAATTACATTTAAGTATTTCCAAGGTGTTCAAAAAGTCGCTCCGCCGTGAATTTTTTCATCCTGTGCATGCACAACTTGTCTATCACTGTGGGTGCTCAAATATTGTCTATTCATTTGTAGGCCAACTGACTGAAAGTGAAATTAAAAATGCATACTTTCAGCAAGATGGAGCTACAGCACATACTTCACGCATCACCATGGCACTACTTCAAGAGATTTTCAGTGAACTGATTATTTTGAAGGGACTTTGGTCACCAAGATCACCTGATTTAACACCACCAGACTTTTTCTTCTGGGGAGCAAGTAAAGGATCGGTGTACAAGAATTGCCCGAAAACCATTAATGAGCCATAAAATGCAATCATAACCTTCACATGGTCCATACCGCATCAGACTCTCCAAGATGTATTTCAAAACATGTAGAAGAGTCAACTTATGTATTGAAAATGGACGACACTTTCCAATGGCTCTTATAAAGTTTTATAAAATCTTGTAAAGTCTAATATATTCGTTTGTAGTCCTATACCATCTTATATTTATTTTGCAATAAAATACTGCAGAGAGACTTTTGAACACCATGTATATACATACACACACACACATATATATATATATATATATATATATATATATATATATATATATATATATA
>NC_068984.1:93170898-93173720 GCF_001194135.2 Octopus bimaculoides | reverse complement strand
CGGGTGACACGTAAAAGCACCCACTACACTCTCTGAGTGGTTGGCGTTAGGAAGGGCATCCAGCTGTAGAAACTCTGCCAAATTAGATTGGAGCCTGGTGTTGCCATCCGGTTTCACCAGTCCTCAGTCAAATCGTCCAACCCATGCTAGCATGGAAAGCGGACGTTAAACGATGATGATGATGATGATGATGATAGAGAGAGAGAGAGAGAAAGGTAAATGATAGGATTGCTTCAATATTTCAGGGGTAGTCTGAAGTATCTAAGCAACCAGGGGATAGTTAAATCCGAAGGCATTCCTGGAGATTACTTGTGTGGGTACCGTCTTCGTTAGAAGGTATTCAAAGGCAGGTAATTTATTGTTTAAACCGCAGTTTATAATTCGCCAAAAACCACTCACATCTAACTAGGAAAGAAATTAAAGTAATACTTGAAGCAAGGAAATCAGCTATAAGCTTTGATAACAAACTCTGGGTCCGTAAGGTCTCCCCAAACTCCTTCGATATCACTATGGGAGCCCTGGATTCAGCTCAGATAACCGACTTAGTGGGCATATATTTGCTTTCATACATACAGGAGGAATTCCCAGATCTCAAAGGTCGCTTATACAGGGACGAGGCGCTGTTCGTAGTTAAAAATCCCTCTAATAGGAAACTTGAACTCATCAAGAAAAACCTACATAAATTCTTCAAAAGATTTGAACTAGCCATTTCTATAGAAAATGAACACACCTCCATAAACTACTTAGATGCCAATTGCAACCTAGCCACAGGACTCCATGAACCTTACATAAAGCCAAACACTAACCTAAAATACATAAACGAATCCAGTAACCACCCGCTATTCCTTAAGAGAGGCTTAGTACATAGTATAAGCAATAGGATATCATGCCTCTCCTCTAACCAAGATATTTTTAATAAGCATAAGGAAACCTATAACATCGCACAACATAACCATAAAATTAAATTCATAGACCCCAATAACCATAAAAAAGACCCAAATAAAGGGAATCTAAACGCTAGAAACGCATACACTATTAACACACCAAACACCGCTGCAAACCACACTAATGATATTAATGACACAGATAAACATAACACATGTAATAGAAATACAAAAGGTCCCAAAGCCAAACCACATAACACCAAAAATACCAACAACAGTGTAAACACCAATACCAACAATACTACTAGGATTAATAAGACTAATAACAGGACGAAGCAGAAATACAATAACAACCAGAACATAATCAATATTAAGCCATACAAAGATAAGTTTATTATGAATAACAGCGAGACCCAGCGGACTAAAGTAAACCATACACCGGGCCCACAAAAACCTAACAATACTAACACAGCAAAAACCGATAAGACACATATTAAAAATAAACCTAACTATAGAAATAAATTAGATAGCCATAAAGACAAATTCACTAGCCTTCCCAGCTATGATGGCAGCTATGATAGCTGTAATAACAATAAGAACAATAAGGATACGATCTGGCTAATTATTCCCTACACCATGAATCTCAAATCTAACATAGTCCGTTCATTAATGAACATAATAGATAAACATCTAAATGTAAATAATACGCAGCAATATTTAAGAACAAAATCAGAATAGGTCACAGCCTGACATGTAACTTAGTTACCATCATAGCATCTATTAATAATAATATATTAGACGCATTCTATACAGCTAGAAAGGCCACGAACAACCAAACTAACAACCGTCCAACTAATAGAACAAACCCCAACCCTAATCCAACACCCCTTGTTAGGAGAGACACACACCAAAAAAACAACAGGGTCACACAACAACACACAGACATAGGCACCCCTTATAATCTATGTAGCTGTAGAGATAGGAATAAATGTAATTTCTCCAATAGATGTAAGACCGAAAATGTAGTTTACCAATGCGACGTACACACAAAAGGCCATATTAGATCTTACATTGGCGCTACGAAAAACCAAATACACCTCAGATACAATGAGCACCAATCTAGCTTTAGAAATAGAAAAAAGGCAAATTCAACAGGACTTAGTAGCTATATCTGGGAATTAAAGGACAATAAGATAGAATATAAACTAAAGTGGCATATACTAAAAGCAGCAAATTCTTATAACCCAACTAACAGACGCTGTGACCTCTGTCTAACTGAACGCCTCAAAATCCTTACGGCTAGAAAGCATCTTTTAAACAAACGATATGAAAATAACCCAATCTGTTTACACACTACAAGATATTCATTTTCTAAGTATAATTAAATATATAATACATTCCACTTTCTAAGTATAATTAAATATGTAAAAAAGAATTTTCCTTTTCTAAGTATAATTAATTATAATTAAATATTAATAAGGTCAGAGTTAGCTCCCTCTTCACCAAAACTTAGAGTTACTCCTCTTTACTAACACCTCCGGTGCTAAAAGTAAAGGACACACGCCTGAATTCTAAAAACAACGTGCGAAATGCGTTTGATCAAAATTGGAACTACGAGCTTGAACAGCACCCACCCTACCTCTACTTCGCAGAAAGACTATTAACACAACTTCAACTAAAATGTAAGACTAACTACCTAACTCTATTCTTATACCACTATATGCATTACTATATCCACTAACTGTTTCTCCTGCATCTCTTACACCATGAACTTTAACATACTTCTCAACATTCTGAAGAGATCTGCCAAACCATTTGGCACATTGGAACGATCGTAAATGACTCATTATATAATCTCCACATAATTAAATCAATGGCTAACTAGCCCAATTGACTTGCTTCTTCTTGTGTTTGTTTCTCTATTCTCCACATAATTAT
>NC_068984.1:93168050-93170888 GCF_001194135.2 Octopus bimaculoides | reverse complement strand
TGTCTGGGTGTGACTTATTACGCCAGCTACGATAAGTCTTGCTAGGTGAAAATCAACTGAAGAAGAAAGCCTTAAAATGAAAAAACCCTTATGATGTTCATAATTCAAAAGACGATGAAATTAATAGGGAAAGTTTGAAGGCTGTTTTGCGTAACATTATTAAGCGTATGTAAATTTCATCCATCTAATTGGCTATACAAATGCTTGTGCAAAACAACTTTTTGCGTTGCCCTGATTATACATAGCAGGGTAATCCCTTTTAGCAGGAGCTAGGACGGCAATTTGTGATGAAGCAATTGCTGGCGATCTATTTCTACACAGTTCTGCCAGAATTCTATCAGATTAGGCAGTAGATGTTGATGCACCATTTTGCATTATGTTCAAAGTAGCTTCTGGAATGTAGTGAATTGCTGCAGTTTGTTGCTGTCTTTTTAAACAGGTTGCTTTCTTTCCCCAGCAAACTGTCTTCTTTGGAGGCATAATGCATGTATATATTAAACAGAACAACAAAAGTTATAATAGATGGCAGGGTCGGTAGTTTTCACATTTTGGTAATTTTTCTGATTAACACCCGCACAATTACCCAACCCTAACTCTAAAACCCTGAACCTAACCCTAATCCTAACCCTAACCATAAACCCTAACCCTAACCCTAAAACCGTAACACTAACCCTAACCGTAACCCTAACCCTAAACCCTTACCCTAACCATAACTCTAAAACCCTAACCCTGACCCAAAAACCCTAACCCCAACACCCTAGTGAAAATCATGGTATATTTACCAAACATTGACGAACATGAGTTATATTGTAGTGAATGTTTTGTGCGCATGTATGCGTTTGAGATAGCAAGAGAGAAGAGGGAGAGAGAGGGGGGAGAAAGGAATAGAGAATGGGAGCAATGAAGAGAGAAAGAGAGGAAGGGAGGACGGAAGAGTTATAAAATAGCAATGCACGCGCATATTTATATAAGAAACACAGAAACTAAATCTTATATCTATAATGTTGATGTGTGTATGTTGTTGTCACAGATCACGTATGTGTGGTTGTGTGTGTTTTTATGCATCCATGTGATGATAAATAGATAAAAAATACTAAGAAGAAAGTTTAATCTATGACTTTGTATGTATCACTTTCTCTCTCTCTCTCCCTCTTACTCTCTATATTATATGTTGAGCACATGATTGATGTGTAAGAATGCGGGTACAGGTAGAAGGGAAGAAATATAAAAGTTGCTAGAAACAACAGCCAAATCTCCCTTAAATCATACAAAGTAAATGGAATTTTAAAAATCTAATTACTGCACTGGATTTTTCACATCAAGAAAATTCCATTGATGTAAAAATTTATACGTAGGAAAATGTGGATTTCTATAATCTTTTAAAAAGGCTTCACACAGACACACATCTTCAGCTTTATGGATTTAGACGTTGTCCGGGTGTGACTTATTATGCCATCTACGATAAGTCTTGCTGGGTGAAAATCAACTAAAAAAGAAAGCCTTACAACATAAAAACCCTTATGATGTAAATACGTTCATAATTCAAAAGACGATGAAATTAATAGGGAAAGTCTGAAGGCTGTTTTGCGTAACATTATTAAACGTACGTAAATTTCATCCGTCTAATTGGCTATACAAATGCTTGTGCAAAACAACTTTTTGTGCTGCCCTGATTATACATAGCAGGGTAATCCCTTTTCGCAGGAGCTAGGATGGCAATTTGTGATGAAGCAATTGGTGGCGATCTGTTGCTACACAGTTCTGCCAGAATTCTATCAGATTGGGCAGTAGATGTTGATGCACCATTTTGCATTATGTTCAAAGTAGCTTCCGGAATGTAGTGAATTGCTGCAGTCTGTTGCTGTCTTTTTAAACCGGTTGCATTCTTTCCCAGCAAACTCACTTCTTTGGAGGCATAATCTATGTATATATTAAACAGAACAACAAAAGTTATAACAGATGGCAGGGTTGGTAGTTTTCACATTTCGGTAATTTTTCCGATTAACACCCGCACGATTATCTAACCTTAACCCTAAAACCCTAAACCTAACCCTAATCCTAACCCAAAACCCTAACCCTAAAACCCTAACTCTGACCCTAAAACCGTAACTGTAACACTAACCCTAATCCTAAGCCTAACCCTAACACCCTATTGAAAATCATGCAGGTGTTAATCTGAAAAATTACCCACATTTCTAATGAAGTTCATTGATTTGCAATGAATATCTTTCTCCTTTCTATCATGTCCTAACTTAAACACAATAATTTATTATTTGTGCTTTGTGTGGGTGGGACCATTTAAACTCGTAAAAAAAGAGGGAGAGAGGAAGAGAGAGAGGGGGGAGAAAGGAATAGAGAACGGAAGACAGTTATAAAATAGCAATGCATACGCGTGTTTATATAAGAAACACACACAAAGTAAATCTTATATCTATAATGTTGATGTGTGTTTATGTGTATGTTGTTGTCACAGATCACGTATGTGTGGTTATTTGTGTTTTTACGTTTCTATGTTATGAAAAATATGTTAGAAGTAGAGGAAAGGTATTAAATGGGAGAGAGGAAGAAAAAGTAAGAGTGAAAAGGTAAACCAAGTTAATCTATGACTTTGTATGTATCACTTTCTCTCTCACTCTCCCTCTTTTACTCTTACTCTCTATATTATAAGTTGCGCGTGTGATCGATGTGTAAGAACGCCGGTACAGGTAGAAGGGAAGAAATATAAAAGTTGCTAGAAACAACAGCCAAATCTCCCTTAAATCACACAAAGTAAACGGAATTTTAAAAATCTAATTACTGCACTGGAAAGTTCACATCGAGAAAATTCCATTGATGTAA
>NC_068984.1:93149668-93164933 GCF_001194135.2 Octopus bimaculoides | reverse complement strand
GATAACAGAGGAATTCAAGACAGGATGCCCCTGGAAGCTCCTCTAGCAGGGACTAGAATCGAAGGGCCTTAGAGTCAACGTAGCTAAAACCAAAGTCCTAATAAGTAGGAAGGTAGACAAAACACAAACCCCTTCAGGTAGATGACCCTGCTCGATCTGTACAAAAGGTGTAGGTAGAAACTCCATAAGATGTACCCAGTGTAAGCTATGGACACATAAGAGGTGCAGCAATATCAAAGGAAGGCTAACTAGCAAGATACTTTTTGTATGTGGCTGATGCTCAGGAGCAATAAACACTGAAAATGTGCAGAAAACAAACTTATATATATACTACAGCCTCCAGACAACTTTGGAATCTGCAAATCCTCTGGATGGTCTCCTTGTTTAAGTTGGTGATTGCTGCCATAATCCTTACCTTCAATTCATCTTTGGTTTTACAAGGGGTTTTGTTGGTCTCTCTTTCAACTGCGCCCCACACATAATAATAAATGGGGTTGCAAGTCTGTGGAGTTAGGTGGCCAGATGTTAGGGGTGATGTAGTCACAGAAATTGTGTGACTGCCATGACTGGCTTCTCCTGCTTGTATGGCATGGTGCAGAGTCCTGTTGCCAGACATAGGGTCTTCCAGCAACCACCCTCTTGACCCAGGGTAGCACTACCTCCTCCAGGAGGCCTCCATGTTCAGTCTGAGGCTGTGTGAGAAGATGCATGGAGGCATAACATCACCATCATTAGTGATCACTCCAAACACCATGCATGATTTTGACTGGATGTTTGATTTTTGGAGCTTCTGGTGTGAATGCCAATCAGTACAGCATGTCACTCCAAATTTATGGCAGAGTGAATTGCATCATGATGCTGTTTTTCTCACTGACGGTGCCCAACTATATTATGTAGGTGACAAAATCAAAAACGAACAATGCGCATGCTTGAAATTCAAAATATAAAATGGCAACAATTTACCCATTGCCTTCTGTTTATGCAGGTAAATACTAATATGCTAATTAACCCAGGGCCAGGACAAAATAGATCTGGGAACAATAGTGACTAAGAGATGGTTCCACACTCCTCAAAACCCTTGAACTGTAAAACCAGGGCTCCGCTACTGATGCAGTTTAAAGTCATACCCTGGATTTGATGACATATACATATATATACTAGCTGGTGCACTCGGTAATTCTCGGGGGTAAAGATGTTCTATTGAAACACCTTATTACTCTGATAAGAAAGTAATTTCGTTATAACTGCCACAAAAGGTGTATTTTCCGTCGCAAAAAAGTCCAGAAAGCTGACAGCTGGGGGAGGGAGAGATTGTTAGAGGTTGGCGAGAAAGTTCTCTGACTCATCATGGCATTTTAAAGGTGAACTTTATGAAGGCTAATCCTTGATCACCCTAAAACCCTGGTCCCTCTCTCTCTGTCTGTCTCTGTTTCGACAACCACTTGCTTCTCCAACACTTCCCCCTCCTCCACCACCCCACCCTATATAAACTAGCTCTTCATTTAAATAACTCCGACAAAAGAATACAAATCCAGATGTTCAGATAAGAAATCTTTTTTCTTCAATTTCGTACATCTAACACCTCTCTGCGCAGATCATAATCCCCTTATTAGTTCTTTCCATTATTCTATTTCATTACTTATGTAAACATAGTTTAAACATAGTTTTGTCTTCCACACTGTTATGTTTTAAAAACAATCTGAAGTTCCTTTCACATGCATTTGCTCTCATCACTTATTCATTTACTCAATTTTGTCACATCGCTACTTATTTCTCTAATTTTGTCACAGATTGGCTGACCAAAAATTCTAAGATTTTTCAATTCTATTCCACTGTTATCAGCATTTGCTGTTTCATTAACCCTTTAGTGTTCAGATTAATTTGTCAAATGTAATGCCTATCCGTTCCCATTAATTTTGACTTATTCAGGTTCAAGTGGGATGTCCACAATATTTGCTTGTAATTTTGTTAATTTTGTAAATGGGTGCTTATAAGCCAGTGGTTTATAGTTAAGTAATCTTAGCTGATCTTTCTGAATAAATTTGACTTTTATGGGCAGGTAAATTTAATAAACAGGTGTAAAAACAATAACATTATGAATCATCGTTTAACGTCCGCTTTCCATGCTAGCATGGGTTGGACGATTTGACTGAGGACTGGTGAAACTGGATGGCAACACCAGGCTCCAGTCTGATTTGGCAGAGTTTCTACAGCTGGATGCCCTTCCTAACGCCAACCACTCAGAGAGTGTAGTGGGTGCTTTTACGTGTCACCCGCACGAAAACGGCCACGCTCGAAATGGTGTCTTTTTATGTGCCACCCGCACAAGCCAGTCCAGGGGCACTGGCAACGATCTTACTTGGCTTGCCGAGTCTTCTCACGCACAGCACATTTCCAAAGGTCTCGGTCCGTAGTCATCGCATCGGTGAGGCCCAGTGTACGAAGGTCTTGCCTCACCACCTCAGCCCAGGTCTTCCTGGGCCTACCTCTTCCACGGGTTCCCTCAACTGTTAGGGTGTGGCACTTTCTCACGCAGCTATCCTCCTCCATTCTCACCACATGTCCATACCAGCGCAATCGTCTCTCTTGCACGCCACAACTGATGCTTCTAATGTTCAGCTTTTCTCTCAAGATGTTCAGCTTTTCTAAACACTAAAATTCATATTCTTAATACATCTTGTTTAATTTGTTACTAAAATTATCCCAGATGTCAACCGCCAACAATTTTACATTTTTCAATTAAAATACAGGTGTAATCAGTACAAGACTTTATTCTTTTTCTATATTTCATTTAAATGTTTTCATTGAAAATAAAGTACAAAACGCGTTTACTAGTCAATATACCATTGGCTATGTACCCTTATACAATTTAATGAATTCATTCACATAATAGAATGCATCTAAGAAAAAAATCTCATTAACAGGTGAGACAAAGGTGAATACAGGTGTGTAACATCCTGAAAATTAATATGTATTTCTCACTTTCATATATTATTTATAATAAAATGAAAAGGAATATACAAAATTATATAGTTATGACATATTTCTGTCATGAAACTGTCCAAAGCACCCTTTACACAGGGGCACTTTGCAAAAGGAACACATATACAAAGTCTCAATCTGACACCCTTTGCCGCTTTTCTTTTTTGCAGCGAACACAGTCTGCAAACTTTTTTCCATTTATCTTTTCGATTTTATGAAAGTTGATATTTTTTCTTTTGACATCCACCTCAGTTAATTTTGCTTTTCTCTCGGTTCTGTACTTTCTAGAAGAAAAGCCCTCACGTAACTGAGGTGCTATATCAACCTGAAATTTCAAGTGGTCATAGTCCTTTGGTGGCAGAGGTATCTTCCTAGGTCAACCAACTGGGTAATATGCCCGATTTGGTCGGATTTATCAATCCCACCCATATATTTGTTATAACAAATATTCACTAGGGGCTTCCCCTCAGCGCCAACACCAGGTTGTTCATTAGTAGACAGAAATAAAATCTGTCTTTTGTCTTTATATGCAGTAATTAGTAGATCTTCTTTTTGCATCTGTAAAATGTCCCCTCTATTTTTTAATTTTATTTTCATTTCATGGGGTAAACCTTTATGGTTTCTCATAACAGTACTGCACATGTAAGTACTTACATGGGCAAAATTTTCTGCCAAAGCCACTCAAGAAAAGAAATGGTCAAGATGTGTCGGTGCTGATGGTGAAATGGTTGTGTAAGAGACCATACAACATCATGTCCCAATCCATGCAGTCTGTTTCCATTATATTTTTTTACCTGTGTAAACATCGAAGTTTACACAGTATCCAGTCTCTGATTCACAAACTTCCCATACTTTGATCCCCCATTTAGTAGGTTTGGCAGGCATGTACTGCCGAAAATGTACTCTGCCCTTATAACCTATCATGGCTTCATCTACACTGAGATTTTTCCGAGGTAAATACACAGTTTTATAATTATTAACAAGTAAATCAGTTACAGGACATACTTTGTACAGGGGATCATACTTTGGGTCGTTTTTGCTGGGGGCATTAGCAGAATCAGTTAAATGCAAATTCTGAGATATTTTCGAATACCTTGTCTTCAACATTATACTTGAGCTATATGGATCGCCATTACCTTAATTCAGGACTCCAGTAGTTTCACAGTCACGGAAGCTGTTAACATCAAACATAATATTAATTGTGAAAAATACACTCATTTCTACAGTATAAGTTGGCTGCCATAGTGGATCGTTTCTTCCGCGAATAGAAATTAAACGTTGTGCATATTTGTTTGTTTCCTCCACATTTTCAAAAAACCTTTCTGGTAAAAATAAAAAGAGATAGCCCAATGGTTGAGCATCAGGAGGCAAATTATGTTGTGGACCAGTGTTTTCTGTGAAATCAGGAATAGTGATTGGTGTTGTAATCTTTGACCATGTTGCCATGTTTATGATATCATTTTCATCACTTTTGCTCTCAAAATCTTCCTCGTCCGATGAATAATCACTAATATCGATACCAGATTCATCCAAAGACAAAATACTCTTGTTTTCATTTATATTTTCTTTATCGTCAAGAGTAAAACCTTCAAAGTTGGAATCGCTACTTGCTGACGCCAATTTCTTTAACAACTAAGGTACACACTTCTCTTCAAACGTTGGAAAAACCAATGTGGTCTAAAGAATTTCACAGTATTTATACTTGAATAAAGGCGGGAAAAGTTTCATCTCGCATTATCTCAAAGCTACGAGAATTCAATAACGTGATTTTTTTAGTGATTTCATAGAGCAGTCAGAGACGGCCAGCTTGAACAAATAAAGGGGAATTAATTTTGGCCGGTTACAGCCGATTTGAACACTAAAGGGTTAAATTATGTTACCCAAAATCCCAAAAGAATATATTCATATTTCTCCCTCGTGTTCTATCCTTGACCACCCTAACCCTGGTCCCCCCCTCTCTCTCAATAACCATTTGCTTCTCCAACACTTCACCCTCCTCCACCACCCCACCCTATATAAACTAGTTCACTCGGATTCCGTTATTTCATTTTAATAACTCCGCATTTACATTGTCACTTATTCATTTACTCAATTTTGTCACATCACCACTTACTTCTCTAATTGACAAGACCTCCTTTTGTCTCCCCACAAAACACCCCTTTTTTCATTTAATTTTTTTTTTCTACACAAACCCCCGTTTTTGGCTACGGAGAATACAAATCTGCAAAAAAATTGGCAAAAATCAGCATTTTGAAATTACCCCTCCCCACCCACTAAATTCTTCATTTTTAACTTTTATCAGAAATATTTTTTTTTTTTTTAAATATGCAAAACAATATGGAGATTATGATTTTGACAAAGCTTTCCAAAAATTTTTCTATTTAGGGTTAGGGTTACAGTTTTAAGATTAGGGTTTTATGGTTTGGGGGATAGGGTTAGGGTTGGAGTTTTAGGGTTAGGGCTATGGGAAATAGTGAAAAATGAAGAAATTGTGGGGGGATTAATTCTGATTTTTTGCAATTTTCTGGAATCTCTGTATCCGAAAACATGGGCTTTTGGCAAAAAAAAGATTTAAAAGAAAAAAAATTGCGAGAAAATGGGGGAAGGGCAGAATCTTTCCCTCTAATTTTGTCATAGATTAGCTGACCGAAAATTCTAAGATTTTTCACTTGATAACATGTGTTGTTTCATTAAATTATGTTAGCTAAAATCCCAAAAGAATATATTTCTCCCTCGTATTCTATCCTTGACCACCCTAACTCTGGTCTCTCTCTGTTTCTATAACCACTTTCTTCTCCAACACTTCCCCCTCCTCCACCACCCCTATATAGACTAGCTCACTCGGATTCCGCTACTTCATTTTAATAACTCTGCCAAAAGAATACAAATCCAGATGTTCTCTAATTCTGCTATTTCGCAGTAAGCCCGCCATCCCACCCCACCCCCTGTACCGGAAGTCCCAATCCTTTGACATCTTTTGGTTGTCTCCCATGAACACTTCTAAAGGCTTAACGCCATCCCCACCTCTACTTAGGTTTTATCTCCTATGTGGCGCATAAAAATGATGGTGTAGTATATGCAGGTTGAAGGCTATTATTTGTTTTGTATATGATTCTGCCAGATGTGAGCTTTCTTTTCAGGTACATAACGCTGCTGTTCCCCATCCCAGGGTCTCACGAGCCCACCCAACCCACACCTTCAGCGTTGGCATGCTCAACGTGGGCACACTGAAAGGTAAGTCTGTTGAGATTGTTGAGATGCTTGAACGGAGACGTGTAGATCTGTGTTGCATCCAAGAAGTAAGGTGGAGAGGAGGTTCCGCTAGGTTCCTCACAAGCAAAGAACGTAGGTACAGGATTTTCTGGGCTGGGAACACTGATGGGGTCAGGGGCATGGGTATACTTCTTGTGGAGAAATGTATTGATAAGGTAATCGACGTAGTCAGAGTATGCGATAGAATACTTAAGATTAGATTAGTGCTACATCATGGGTTAGCAACCATTTCTCGGCCTATGCCCCTCAGCCCAGGCTATCCGACAGACAGAAAGACCGATTTTATGACACCCTCTCACTGACTACCTCATTGACAAATGACAGAGACCTTTTCTTTGTGGCTGGTGACTTCAATGGACATGTTGGACAACATGCAGGGGGCTTCCATGGCGTACATGGAGGCTGGGGTTTTGGTTCCCGCAATGAGGAGGGGACCAGTCTGCTGGAGTTCTGCAATGCAAATGATCTTATGGTTTGCAATACTAACTTCAGAAAACCTGCCAGACACCTACCAATCTGGTAGACACACTAGCCAAAATTGACTACATCCTTGCCAGGAAAAGGGTAAGATGGCTGCTTATAGATGCCAAAACCTTCCCAGGTGAAGAATGCACCCCACAACATAGACTGGTAGTTAGTGACTTCAGGATCAGGGCTAAATCGATGCCCAGAAGACGACCAGCTTGGAGGGGAAGGGTCTGGAAGCTTAAAGATCCTGCGAATGGACAGAGATTTAGAGACGTATTACTCAAAACCTTTGACGAAATAGAGGGGGATATAGCATCACATGATGTGGAAGACAACTGGAGGTTTCTACGGGACAACCTGCTGAGGGCCACTAACTAGATCTGTGGATGGTGCAAAGTCCCCTTTCGACCAAAGGTAAGATGTTGGTGGAACAATGTTGTTGACAGGGCCATTAGGGAAAAGAAACAGGCTTGGAAGGACTGGAAGAATGGTGGTAGCAGGGAACTGTATCAGACTGCCAGAAGGGAAGCTAGGAGACAGGTTTATTTAACCAGAGAGGAAACAGATAAGAAAAAATTTGCCAATGTTCTGCGTCATGAAGACCAAAGACTTGAAGTGTTTCATATTGCAAGACAGTGTGTGAGAGAGAATCGTGATGTCGTAGGAGAGAAATGTGTCCGCATGGATGATGGTTCACTTGCATTAAATGAGGCTGCAAAGAGAGAGGTTTGGAGACACCACTATGAAAGGCTGCTAAATAAAGACAATGAATGGGAGAAAGAAAGTCTGCCGAATGCCAACCCAACAGAGGGACCAGCTATCCGAATTGACAGTAGATAAAGCAATTAAAGGTATGAAGCCAGAGAAAGCCCCCGGCCCATCAGGAATCACTGCAGAGAGGCTCAAAATATCTGGCAGTGTCAGCTATAGCCTAGTCACTTGTATAGTCAACCAGGTGATACATGAAGGAGTCATACCCAATGACTGGTGTAGCAGCACCATAGTCAACTGCTACAAAGGTAAAGGTGATGCTTTACATACAAATAATTACAGAGATAGCAAGTTGTTGAATCAGGTAATAAAGGTCACGGAGAGGGTCATAGCCCAACTAATTAGGGAGAGAGTCAGTTTAGATAAGATGCAGTTTAGGTATATGCCAGGGAAAAGCATCACTGATGCTATATTTCGGGTAAGATAGCTGCAGGAGAAATACCTAGCCAAAGATAAACCTCTGTACCTGGCTTTTGTTGACACGGAGAAAGCTTTTGACAGGTTCCCCCGATCCCTATCTGGTGGTTAATGAGGAAACTAGGGATAAATGAATGGTTAGTGATAGCTGTGCAAGCCATGTACAAGGATGCTGTCAGTAAGGTGAGGGTTGGCAACGAGTACAATGAAGAATTCCGGGTAGAGGTAGGGGTCCACCAAGGTTCAGTCCTCAGCTCCCTCCTATTAATCATAGTGCTCCAGGCAATAACACAGGAATTCAAGACAGGATGCCCCTTGGGCACTCCTCTATGCTGATGACCTTGTTCTAATTGCTGAGGAAAAGTTTCAGGTGTGGAAGCAAGGATTAGAATTGAAGGGTATTAGAGTCAACCTAGCAAAAAACAAAGTCCTCATAAGTAGGAAGGCAGACAAACCACAAATCCCTTCAGGTGGATGGCCCTGCTTGATCTGTAGAAAAGGCATAGGTAGAAACTCCATAAAATGTATCCAGTGTAAGCTATGGGCACATAAGAGGTGCAGCAATATGAAAGGAAGGCTAACTAGTTTTTGTATGTGACACATGTTCAGGAGCAATAAACACTGTGAATGTGCAGAAAACAACTTCTGCCACACTCCAGGGAGAAAAACTAGAAGTAGTTGATAGCTTCCATTACCTAGGTGACCAAGTTAGTAGCGGGGGAGGGTGCACTGAAAGTGTAGCTGCTAGAATAAGGATAGCCCGGGCAAAGTTCAGAGAGCTCCTACCTCTGCTGGTGACAAAAAGCCTCTCACGCAGAGTAAAAAGATAGATTGTATGACGCATGTGTATGAATAGCCATGCTACATGGCAGTGAAATATGGGCCATGACTGCTGAGGACATGCGTAAGCTTGCAATGAATGAAGCCAGTATGCTCCGCTGGATATGTAATGTCAGTGTGAATACACGACAGAGTGTAAGCGCCGAGAAAAAAGTTGGACTTAAGAAGCGAGACGACTGCACTGGTATGGTCATGTGTGAAAAAGTGTTACACCTTAGCAGTTGAGGGAACCTGTGGAAGAAGTAGACCCAGCAACACCTGGGATGAGGTGGTGAAGCACGACCTTCGAACATTGAGCCTCACTTAGGCAATGACTAGGACTGAGACCTTTGGAGATATGATGTGATTGAGAAAACCCGACAAGCCAAGTAAGACCATAACCCGTGGCCTATGCCAGTGGTGTATAACCAGCCCACTTATGAGTGCCTTTCATTCATTGGAGAATAAACTTTGCTTGCGAAGACCTGTTGAGGCAAGTGAAATCAAAATCGCTGATGTGGCCAATGACAGTACTGCCTGATTGGCACACGTGCTAGTGGAACATTAAAAGCACCATCCGAGCGCGCCCGTTGCCAGAGCCGCAGACTGGCTCCCGTGCCGGTGGCACGTAAGAAGTACCATTCAAGCAGGATCGTTGTCAACATCGCCTTACTGGCATATGTGCCAGTGGCATGTGAAAAACAACATTCGAGCATGGTCATTGCCAGTGCTGCAGGACTGGCTCCCATGCAGGTGGCATGTAAAAGTACCCACTACACTCTCAGAGTGGTTGGCATTAGGAAGGGCATCCAGCTGTAGAAACTTTGCCAGATCAGACTGGAGCCAGGTGCAGCCATCTGGCTTGCCAGTCCTCAGTCAAACCGTCTAACCCATGCCAGCATGGAAAGCAGACGTTAAACGACAATGATGATGATGATGACGATAATATATAAATGTAGTATATATGTATATAAATATATGAATGAAGTGTTTAATGTTTAAGAATGAAATGAAGAGAGTGCAATAATAACGTTCACACTCACTGATGGTCGCTCTCAGTAACTGCCTTTAGCTTATGAAGTTCTTGTTTTTATAAGTATCGAAAAGCAGCCAGAAGGATAGACATATTCTTGAGAACAAATGATTTTGTTGGAGGTCTGTTATCTCCATTGCAGCCCCTGGTAGCCTTGAAGAGATTAGAAGGGTCAAGTGGCAAAGACATTATTTTGCTTAGCGAAGGCATCTGGGAGATGTATAATTGTTGTCATTCACAGAAAAACTATTGTTTTACCATGAGAAAAGCACTGTTGAAGTGTTAATTGAAATTTGGCAATCGAAGATTGAATCCACGCTATGCCTGCATGAAGCCACTACAAATACATTGTGGAATAAAAAATTTATCTACTGTCATGGAAAAAAGTGTAACTGTAAAAATACAGAACTATCGGAGTAATGGGCATTAAAAAAAGTATGTATGTATAGAAATGTATGAATGAAGTCTAAGGTTTAAGATTCAAATCAAGAAAATGCAATAATAATGTTTAGCAGTTCGAAACTGAATAGTGAAATGCAGAATTAGGTCAGCTGATCGTGAGAATCAAATATTGATTGCTTTGTTAAAAACTGCAGGTGGTATGGTTTATTTCCCTTGGGTTGTTTAAATAAAATATTAGTAATATGTAGTAGATAGAAGGATCTATTGGAGGGGCCCTATTATCGATTTTTCTCAAGAATCTAAGTATGTCACGAAGTTTCCTGACAGGAGTTCTACTCGCGTGTGAAATAGAGTATAAAAGTGATATTGTCTGCAAAAATTAGAAATTGGACACACAAAAAAAAAACGATGAAAACTGTAAAATATTTCTAAATTTGATGGCTCAATTAGTTTCATGAAAATGTATGAACTGTAAATAAGCAATAAATATTATGATTTGTAAAATAAGTATAAGTGATACAGGGTGTCCCAACTGAATGTGGTGTGGAAGTTTGGTTTCATTTTTTAAGAATTTTAAGCATTCAAAGTATGAGTTCATTTTATTGCGACACATTAAATACGTTCTGGAATCAAAAATTTATGTACTGTCATCGAAAAGTTTTAACTGGAAAAAATGCAAAATTATCAGAGTTATGGGCATTGAAAGTGTACATGCATCAAGAAAGTGCAATAATAAGGTTTAGCAGTTGAAAACTGAGTAGTGAAATGCAGAATTAGGTCCGCTGAATCTGGAATCAAAAATTTATGTACTGTCATCTGGAAAAATGCAGAACTATTGGAGTTATGGGCATTGAAAGTGTACATGGATCAAACCGTGCAATAATGAGGTTTAGCAGTTGAAAACTGTGAGTAGTGAAATGCAGGATTAAGTCTGCTGATCGTGAGAATCAAATATTGATCGCTTTGCTAAAACCTAACAACTGTAAGTGCAGGTGCTATGGGTTATTTTCCTTGTGTTTAAAAAAATATTGTGTAGGTGCTATGGGTTATTTCCTTTGGGTGTTTAAAAAAAATAGTTATATGAGGCAGATATAAAGATCCCTTCCGGGGGCCGTATTATTGATTTTTTTCAACAATCTAAGTATGTCACAAGGTTTCCAGACATGAGTTCTACTCACATATCAAGTTTCATCAAAATCAGTAAAACGATGTATGAGTTAGCTAACAATGCCACAAAGAAACACACACCAATTTTCCACATAGGCAGTATATATATGTGTGTGTGTATATATACATATAAATATATATGCGTGTGTGTGTGTGTGTGTATGTATATACATGTGTGTGTTTGTGTGTAGGTACAGGTGTAGTTGTGTGCTAAAAAGCTTGCTTCCCAACCACATGGTTCCGGGTTCAGTCCCACTGCATGGCACTCTAGACAAGTGTCTTCTACAATAGCCTCAGGCCGACCAAAGCCTTGTGAGTGGATTTGGTAGACAAACTGAAAGAAGCCCTTCGTATATGTGTGTCCTTGTGTTTGTGTTTATTCCCCCATTACTGCTTGACAACTAGTGTTGATATGTTTATGTACCTGTAACTTAGCAATTTGGCAAAAGAGGCCGATAGAATAAGTACTAGGGTTAAAAAATAAATCCTAGATGGCCACAATCAAATGATTGAAACAAGTAAAAGAATATATATATAAAAGAAAAAAATGAATACCAAATGGTAGTGAGACTGAACCTGTGACCATGTGATTGGAAAATGAACTTCTTAACCATACAACTATGCTTGCACCTTCTCTGAAATTAAATATCTCTAACAAAATTGAAGTAAAAGAATGAGTTTTCCTCCAGTATGATATTTTAAGGAGTAAATGTTTTCACCTTCTAGCAACAGATTAATACCATTTCATTGTCACAATGTAGTATACATGAATAACCATTTCTAAGAAAGCAAGTGAAGGACAAAAAATGTTTATTCATCCAGTGAAACAGACAAACTTGCTGATATTAACCCCAACTTCCATTCAGCCCAACAGAATATGATTTTTACATAATGAAATATGCAGGGAATCCTTCATTAAAGCAGATTTTGATATGACTGTGAATTTTTGAAAATATTTAAATGTAAATTCCACTGTACTTCTTGGAGAGCATCCAAAAAGAAATATTTTGATACCTCATTTGTGAAATTTAGGTGAATATTTTAGGAAATATGACAATTTGAATGGTCAGCAAAATTATTGAAATCTTGCCTAATTAGCCTAAATGAATAATTAGCTATATTTGTGATGTCATATCTTTGAAACTGAGGTGATAATCATCTTCAAATTACACAAATTAATAGTGACCATGATATAGTTGCCTATTTCTTTTCAGGTTCTTGAAAAACAAACCTTTTGGGGGTGGGGAGATTTTTTAAATATTTATGTAAAGCCTATTTTGTCACAGTCAATTTCACAGTGTTTTCAGACCTAGTTAAATCCAAAATTACAAGTCACAGAGACTCGAGTTTGGTGCATTTGCAGTAGGTAAATTTGGAACATGACAACATTTCAATAAAATTTGAGTGGACTATTAAAAATGGCTATAAATGGCAGAGTTTCAAATCCAGACACCCACACAAGTTGGATTTTCTCCCTGTTGATGGGGGGGTTTTTCCAATTTCTTTTTTTTGCAGCACTGTCTTGGAAATGATGGGGATAAGCTTTTTATGAAAATTTATGATTTTTTTCCAAACCCCACCCCACACAGAGGACCAATTTTGTTTGCACTATACACTTAAAACTTAAAAACAATGAGAGCAGCCTTTACAGTAAAAAAAAAATAAAAAAATAAAAAAATTCGAAAATATTTTCAAACAAAAACATGAGTAATTTTAAGGAGATTTAATTGTTTTTAGCACAACCCACAACTACCTGATACCTTTTTCAGAATTGCATGTAGACCTAGATTAAAAAACAAACAAAATGTGAAAACTAATTCCTTGCATTAAGTATTAAAAACATAAATTAAAGACATTGACAACATCTGCAACTTACAGCAAACTCGCTAGTAGCAGAAAGAGAAAAAAAAAACCAAAACAAATATATAAACACTGACACAAATTATCCTGACTGTATCCAAAACAGAAAGTAAAAATATCACATCTGAAATTATATTCATTGCATGATATTTTTAGTGGCGGAATTTGACCAATATTTCTTAAAGAAAAACAAAAGTTACATGTACAAGTATATCTGCTACGTTCGTCCAGCAGTTCTCCACATGTTACGACACCAAGGAAATAAGCAACATTCTCAATACAACAATTTCCTGTTAGGTTTGGGCTCTAGAAGACTTATTGAACTCAATTTAGTGCATTTTTTTTTTTGTAGAAATATGTTTACTTAGTAATTAGTTCACCAATTTCTTGAAATTCTGGCTCAAACTCGATATTTGAAACCTTGGATTTGTGTTCCGTTTGACCTCTCACTGAATGCGAATGTCAGTTTGACCTCTCACTGCATGCGAATACGTCAGTTTGGTGAAAATATCAGTATACCACCCTCTTTACTCACTTTGTATTTTTTTTGTCATACTGTGGCCAGATTTAGCAATGACCAAATTGAATCTATGAGAAATTATTTTTTCTTATGATAAAAAAAATCTTGAAGAAAATGTCCTTTTCTAAGTGAAAATTAAAAATGAAATTTTCTCTTTTACATAACGATTATCAGACCTACCCCCATCAACATTTATACCAAATAAAGTGAAAGCTTTCTCCTTCATGACAGTATGATTTTTTAACATAACTCAAGTTATAATGTTCAAGCACACTGAATTAGAATGAAGGCTACCATTCCGTGGTCAAAAAACAAACAGGATAAACTTTGTAAATGCGAGGAAATACCAGGATGTTTCAGGGAATCTAACATGATATGTAAGTCAGATTTTAATTGAAACTATATGAGAAGAAAGTTCACATCCAGAACTTTCAAATGATACATAACTTTCCTCAGAAACTATTGATTTTGACAAGAAAATAATGAAGCAAAAAGTGTGTTTTTGCATGTTCAAACTGTTCTTGTCTCCACTGTATGGCATTCTATGGTGATACTTAATATTAAACAAGTTTTTAAAAAATGCTTTTTCTACAACCTTGTATGATAATGGGTTATATTTTTTCATTTGCTTTGCCCTGCAAATAATAAACATTTCCAATCTGGCCTACCTCCTAAAAAGTCTGTTGACCTCTGCAACAGATCAGTAAAATGTTATAGAAAGGTTTAAAATGGGCAAGATTGCAAGATATGAGTAAAATTCCATAAAATACAAGCTAACATAAAAAATTTTATTTGCTCATTTATTTAGTGGGTGTATGCACATTTTCGAATGAGCCTGAGCAGGGTGGAGTAATTTGCAGTTGGATGCCATTTCTAGAGTTAACCGTAAATTAAGAGTTGAATATGTTAGGCAAAAGTCTGAATTCATGTCATCAATGTTTTTGCACCAACACGTCAAAGTTCGGTTGAATCTTGAACAACTGGTTCCCCCAGTTTACATAAGTTACCACAAAATAAGAAAATTAGCAATACTATCTTTTACTGGTTTCAGTCATTTGACTGCGGCACACTGGGGCATCGCCATGAAGGGTTTTACCTAGTACTTATTCTATTGGTCACTTTAGCCAAACTACTAAGTTATGGGGACACAAACACACCAACACCAGTTGTCAAGTGGTGGTGGGGGCAGACACAAAGATACACATACACACGCACATGTATGTGTGTCCTTATCATCGTTTAACGTCCGCTTTCCATGCTAGCATGGGTTGGACGATTTGACTGAGGACTAGCAACCCAGAAGGCTGCACCAGGCTCCAATCTGATCTAGTAGAGCTTCTACAGCTGGATGCCCTTCCTAACGCCAACTACTCCGAGAGTGTAGTGGGTGCTTTTACGTGCCACCGGCACGTGGGCCAGTCACACGGTATTGGCAACGGCCACGCTCAAAAAGGTATTTTTTACGTGCCACCTGCACGGGAGCCAGTCCAGCGGCACTGGCAACGACCTCGCTTGAATGATTTTCTAACATGCCACATACATACATATATATA
>NC_068984.1:93141736-93149022 GCF_001194135.2 Octopus bimaculoides | reverse complement strand
TATATATACACGAAAGGCTTCTTTCAATTTCCGTCGACCAAATTCATTTACAAGGATTTTGTCGGCCCGAGGCTACAGTAGACACCTGCCCAGGGTGCCACCCGGAACCATGTCGTTTAGAAGCAAGCTTCTTACCATGCAGCCACGCTTAATAATTGGGGGAAAAATGAATGTAAATACCATTAATATTAGAATATGAAATAACTTGTACGTCATCAGTAATTTTTTTTTTCCTATTGCCCAATTCACCAAATTCTTAAAATCAATACCGTATATCTATAGGTAACTTTTTCATAGAATTCCTAACTCGGTAAATATGAAATAATAATATTGATCTAAGCTCAGGTTTTAAAAAATGAAAGAGGATAAGAGAAATTTACCGTTACACTGAAGACGTATAGTCACAGAAATTAGCTCAGCGGTAAACAACTCTTGCAAGTAACTCGCCTTAAATATATATAATAAACGATGACAGTAAAGTGTATTAAAAGGAAGTCGATACTCCCGCAATTCTAAAGAAGAATCTACGGTACAGAAATGGAATAATAAGAGACGAGTTTTCACAAAATGTTATCTCCACTCAAAATAAAGAATTCTAAAAGAGCTCAAGTTGTAAGCGAAAACAATTTCGAAGCTAAAAAAAAGACTGTTCTAAAAAATTTGAGTCGAGATCGATTGCATCACAAGTTCTTTTTTTCTAACATCCCTAGATGATTCCATAACATTGACTTGAAACCTACCTGTAAACATAGAGAAAGTGAGGGAAAATCAATTAGAGGAACTAAAGACACCTTTACTATTACGACACAGCAAATGAGCTACACTATCTTAACATCAGCAGTCTGTTATCAACATAAGTGTACTAAATATAGGGGTTAATGCAATCAGAATCAATGAGGGCGTATTTTTGGGTTAAAGGTTAGCAATGACGTGAAAATTAAAATAAGAATAGAAGAATATACATATGTAGCTACACATATCCAAACGCAGTTCACACGATAGAGTAGATTCTTTTGACTGCATCAAAAATAACAAAGCATGAGAAAATATAAACAATTTTCAAGAAAGGATATTAAATATATCAAAGCTGAATGAATAATATTTACTTTTAAATTAATCAATAACTTGATTTTAACTTAATGTTCAAAGGTAAACAACAGCACTTGATAATTAATTTATTTGGAAAAGGAGGGAAGAATTGCAATGAGATTGCAGTGAAGCATCAAGCACGACAAAGTTTAAACGAGATCCTAATATTAACACCATTACTTCCATTTCGTCAAATATTGCTTGCACAGGTACACAAGCGCCATTTTGTAGCAACAAAGTATTATATAGTGATCGCAGTGTCATACAGTGATATGTACAAGACACTAGGCAGCACAAAACATCAGCAAGAAAACTCAACATGATATGTGGCGGTAGATACAACCACGTGTGACCAACCTTGTGATGTTATTTTCGTCCGGGTGATTCGTAAAGAACCAGGATGAGTAGAGACCAGGATGGAAAAGAAGCCTGCTACAGGGCAAATTCCTAGAGAACATGCGCATGATGCCAGACGGAAAGGGAAGCTACTTTTGCAGTAAATAGATAGAATGACGAATTTTTAGAGAAACAAATATTCTGATTCTTGGCATTTTGGCATAGTTTCTTTCTTGTATATATATATATGTATAAATTATCACTTGTTCATTAGTCAAAAAGAAAATAAAGCACTCTCAATATGAGAAATATATTTTTATGTCGTCGAGTAATACATTACTGGTTACGGCATATAACTGGTAAGAATGTTGCCGTTTAATGGACTAGACAATATCACTAAGTGTAATAATCAGCCCGAAATAGATGGTTTTATACACACACACTTACAGATACATACATATTAGATATTTATCTATACATATAAATTTGACATAGGCGATTCTTTCTTGTGTGTGTATGTATATACACATGATTCTAATACGGACATTCGGACTTTGCCAGTACATCTAAGTATTTATATCTATGTTTATATATTTATGAATTTTTATGTTTGTAAATTTTTATATATTTATGAAATTTTATAGTCATAAATCTTCGTATGTATATGTGTTTAGAAATACTTATAGATTTTTATCATACCTCATATGTGAGCGCATTTACGTATATTGAATATTGTAGAGAATTTCGATAATTTGAAATGGATTCAATGAATATACACACCAACCTTTGAAATTTGTTTCTCTCCTTAATTTTATATTCCTGAAGCTCCATTTGAACGCTAATTGGTTGAGCTGTATAAAGTAGATAACTATACCATTTATTTCTTCATTATATATAAATATATATACGGAGATGTACTTGCATAGCAAGTGACCTGATCTGAAATCGTGTGCTGGAACGAAAACAATTGCAGCACGGAATTTTGTCAGTGAACAGGTCGCGGTGTCAAAGCGACGAAAATATTTTGACGAATTAAATTTAAATGTTGAAGTAACTCTAACGGTTTTTGTGTGTTTAAATGGCTTATAAACACCTTCCACGCTGCAATTGTTTATATATATATTGTTTTAGTCATTTGACTGCAGTCATGCTGGGATACCACCTTGAAGGGTTTTAGTCGAATAACTCGAACCTAGGACTAAATTTTTCATTTTTTTTTTTTTAAGCCTGTTATTTATTCCATCAGTGCCATTTTGCCCAACCGCTAGCTTATGGGGATGTAAACAATCCAATACCAATTGTCAAGCGGTGGTGAGGGACACACACACATATTCACACACGAGGGGCTTCTTTCAGTTTCCGTCTACCAAATCCACTCACAAGACCTTGGACAAGTTGAGGCTATAGTAGAAGGCATTTGCCCAAGATGCTATGCAGTGGACTGAACCTAGAACCATGTGGGTGGGAAGAAAGCTTTTTACTACACAGCCATGTGTGTGTATATAAACTTCTCTTTGAAACTATAAAGTCAGAGCACTGTCTTTTTTTCTGGTGAACTATACTACCCAAATTCATGAAACTCACCTCTAGGTAGGAAATGTAATAGAAAGCATTGCAATATTCAAATTTATTGGACTCCAAAATAAATTAGATAATAATTTAAAAAAACATACAAAACCAGAAACACCCTGTTCAAAACTATAATGCCAGGCTGAATAATGTTGCAAAAATGAATCAAAACAGGTAAATTGTGATATATGTCAATGACATTCTCATGCAATACATCAACAATGATGTGTTTGACCACCATCTTTCTGAATTACTTCAAAGACATGTGATTTCATGTGCCCAATCAATTTCTGCAGCAGAGCAAGTGGAAGCTCTTCCCAGGCCTTCTTTATTGCCATCAACAGATGAATATTGCTTGCCTTTGCTGTACACAAAATTCATGAGATATCCTCAGGCTTTCTCTATAGTATTAAGGTCGAGACTTCTTGTTGGCCATAGCATGACTTCGTTCCCTATTGCATGGAGGAAATCCAAAGTTGCCTTTGCTTTATGAATAAGAGCATTGTCCAGTTCATATATGAAGTTCTTGTCATGGAGCCTTCTTCCTTCTTTGTCAATGTGATCCTCATCCAACATATCAATGAAACATGCGGCAGTGAAATAGCCATCCATGATGGCAAGGGGCAGCTTCCCATTGACAGATATTGCTCCCCACACCATAAGACCTTCTCTGCTGTTCTGCCACTTGGCAGAATTTTGTATACATTTATCTGCCCAGTAATACTTATAACCATTGGGGGCCATCCAGATTCCATTTTTTCTCCCTGGTCCATTCACCTTTTCACATCTGATGCTGCTGAGCAAACTCCAATCTAACAGCTTTGTGGGAAAGGGACGATAACAGATGTCCTAGCTGCTTCTTCAGGCGGAAACCATGGTTCAAAATCACTCTGCTTACGGTGGATGTCAAGGTTCCTACTCCTGCTGATACCTTGATTTTGAAAACAGAAGAGCAGCATGATTTCTTCACAGCTCTGATAATGACACTTTCATCCCTTTCTGATGTGGCCTTGGGATGTCCACCAGCAGGAATCCTGTTGTAGCTGTCAGGCTCTTTCAGAAAATTGTCCACTGATGTTCTGCTTTGCTGAATCTTTCCGGTTACCCATTCCATCCACTTTCAGTGCAAGAATCTTCCCTTGTTCAATTTTGGAAAACTTTGTAGCTTTAGGCATACTGGAAATGTAATCTGGATCACAGAGAATACAATTGAGCTGAATATTTTCTGAAACAATCTAGAAAGAAATGAAAATGTGTTAGTGGCTTTATAGTTTTGAAGTGTTGATATGCTAGGGAAAACTGGAAAATCAGGTGCTGTAGTATGATAAAGGTACAAGGTTTACATTTCAAAGTATTCACGAAATACCCATTTACAATATATCATGCCCCTTAGTCCACTTAAATACAGGGCTAGATTTCTAGATAACTTAAAAAAACATGTGACTCTAATTGTTTTGAATAGTAGTTTAGGCAGGCAGGCATACCATAATTTTAGCAGTGGAATTAGGACCAATGGGAGTTGAGAATATCACTGAAGAGCTGCAGTGTGTAGGTTGGGTGTTAAAGGAGGACCAGTTTTCTCTCCTCAACAGCCAGAGAATCTGGGAATTTTTTGCTGCAAATATATTAACATAGTTGTCTGCTTGCTTCTGATATAACGACAGTTCCTAACAAGTGCTGAAATGATACATTTAAGCTGGCAAGATGTACTATCGTATTTGCCTTTATCATGCAGAGAGTTGAATGTCTAGCTTAGGGACATCGAAAAATGAAGAACAGATGTACAAAGCAGCTATTATTTACTTGAAAGCACTTGCATGTAAAATATTGTCAAGCAGAATGCAACATTTAAAAATCATTTAAACTTAACATGTTTTTATAGTTAAGTAATATTTTGTTCAATCACCAGTATCTTCATATTGTTCACTTGAAACTACTTTGCTAAGAAATTCCTTACTCTTAATTTTCTCAAAGAATTCTGAGTTGGTTAATGCAATGTTTAGTCATTAGAAGGCTCCTACCTATAGCTTCTGCCATGTTGCCTGTCCCATCTGGCCACACATTATTTATTACAAAAACCAAACAGCTGGTGCAGAAATACTAGGAAGACAATGTATTCTACTACACCACTAAGATTTTTTTTTATTACTATGCGGTTTTCTTTGTAATGAACAAAACATTTGCCACTTTTCATACTGTGTTGACCAAACATCTGCCTTGGAAGCTCAAAAGCTCTTTGCAATAACATTAATTGCTTTACAATCTTTTAGGTGACCTCTACAGCAGACTGCCCAACACTGGGCCAAGCTATGTCACCAGAATTTAACCACAAAGTCTTCCACCTGCTCAAAATTCTCTTTCCATAGATCTAGGTATGAGAGACATCTTTCATAAAAACTTTGAAATTTTTTCTTCACCATTTTATTCAAATTTCCACGGCAAGACCTTTGCATTTTGAGGCACAAATTCAGTTTTTTCTTCCTCTTCTATATTTGTAATCATATTTTGCACTGGAATTGCCCTTCTCCATGGACAGAATCAATTTGTTGAAAAGGCTAAGCTGTTCATGTACAAACCATAAACATGTTTCTCCAAAGTTATTTTCATATTTATTAGCCTTGTGCAGTGTTTTTGAGAACAAAAGTAAGATTTTAAGGCAGTGTTAAAACTTCATTCAACTGCTGGTAGCACTGACAAAAGTCTGGTACTACCATGTTAAAACAGTTTTTTTTATTCCTCTCCAGCAACTTAGAAAGTTAGAAAATTCTTTTAGCTGTTACATGAGCTGTCTGTGTGAAAATATTTCACAAATATATTTATGTGAAAACTTTCACAATAAGTGCCACAATATCAAATGGTTATAGATATACAGCTGTTGTACACAATGTGTGCAACATAGCCAATACTAACAAGTTCCCTTTCAAATTTGGGTTTTAATTGGTTAAATATGCTATTCTTGCCTTTTTGTTGTACACCACCAACATTTGTATTGCAAATATCTCCATAAAATCCGATGACTTTTCTATCAATATGAGTTTATCAGTAAGCTAGTCAAGATTTCAACTGTCTCAATGGAAACAGTGTGCATATCCAAAAATTTAACTTGTACAACCCTGACCACGAATATAATATTGATGAAAAGAAGCATCTTAACAGAATTTCAGTTTGAAGTGTCTCTAGAAATTGTTACAAAATTTTGCCCTACTAGGTCTTTAGCAAGCTCAGATTTAGCCATTGTTACATTTAAAATTATGGTTTCACATATTGTCTGTGCTAGACCAAACTTTGGCTCAAAACGTTTAAAGACCAACTTTGATGAATAATTAGATTATCTAAAACTCGATTTATGAGAAACAATATGAAAAACAAAAGTGGCTCCTTTAACAGTAATGAGAAAAGTGTCTATGTTCTATTTGACATTTTAAAAGTATATAAAAATTCTTTAAGGAGAAATATGTACAAAATATCAAAGTAATGTGATATATAAATATGTGTCACAATTGGTTTATTCTGGGACATGTCAACACCAAGCAAATGTTAAACAATCAATAACATTTCAAGAAAAACAGCAATGAAATATGGAGATCAATATCCATGTATGTGTGCAGATGAAGAAAGAATGTTAATACTCGCAGGAGAGAAGGTTGATGTTTCTATAAATGTGTGTGTGTGGAGAGAGAGAGAAAGAGGAATTAAGTGTGGTTGTCATAAATCTAGTAGTTTTCTGTGGTTTGGTTAAAAAATAGAGTAAGAGAGAACTCTTGGTCAGTTGTCAGCATCAAGTTGTACAGACTTCTCTTGTCGTTTTCTGAAGTGTCTGTGGGATGAAATGAATCATATAAGGTAAGTCGCTATATTTCATATGTTATTATAGAGAACACTATTTTTTCTCTCAGTCCATGAAAATTTCCTGGCACCAACTACTTTTTTTTCTTCATCTGGTTTTTAAATGACTATCTGATTACTTTCAGTTGAAGGAACAATTCTGAGTATTACAATTTATGTGTGAGAGTGAAGCAGAAATTTTTAGTTTAAAATCCTGGTTGGGTTATTGCTGGAGGTGTTTCATTATGCACTAGGAAGTCTAATTAGTATCAATACCTAACAATTTTTCCTACAAGCCAGAATGATAATTGCAAATAAAATTTTTCCAGATTTCAGAAAAGCTCGTTCATAATTTCAAACCAACCAGGATGCCAGAACAATATTAATAAACTGGGACAGTCCTAGTCAAACCAGGCCTCTCCACTGACATACTACGACGAAGTCTCCAAGATGCAGATAAGATAGAG
>NC_068984.1:93140524-93141636 GCF_001194135.2 Octopus bimaculoides | reverse complement strand
ATGCATTACAAGTATGGAAGCATTTGGTGAAGTCGATTTCACGTGAAAAATTTCACTGGAAAAGTATATATATATGTATATATTTATATATATATATATGTGCCTGTGTATGTATGTATGTATATGTATGTGTGTATGTATGTATATGTATGTATGTATGTATGTATGTATGTATATTTATATGTATATGTGTGTGTGTGTGTGTCTGTGTTTGAGTTTTTGGATGTGTTTGTATATATATGTGTGTGTGTATATGTATATATATGTGTATATAGGTGTGTATAGTGAATATATTAAGAATATAGATAGGTGTATTAGGAAGTCACGATGTGTATGAGGTATAGTTTTTGTTTGGGGATTTTTTCGGTGGAGACCGGTTTTTTCGGTGAGGGCCGTTTTGTTTGTTTACGTTATGCGCTAACGTAGGTAAAGCTGGGTGGCATAACTACAGAGTTCTACCCCCCAGACTTTGGAAGGTCATAACTTTCAGAAAAATGAATATTTTTTAATGAAATTTTCTATGCATATTGTATTTATTATGTAGATTCCGAATATAGAATGGGGGTGGGGGACAATTTTCGGAAATTCCAACAGAGTCCACTTAAATTCTTCTTAACTTCCATGAAAATTAATATTTTTTCGTGAAATTTTCTACAAATATACCTTGATGTATGGGCATAACTACAGAGTTCTACCCCCCTCTGTAGTTATGCCAGCTGGGTTTGTTTAATTTTCTTCAGTATATTTAATATACTAGCAGAGGCACCCGGCGTTGGTCGGGAATGAAATTGTTGCTTATATACTTGAAGAAAAAAAAGGCAAAATATGCTGTATAGAAATTTGAGGACATTCTGGAGATGGACTCACAGATGAATGATGGCTGGGCGCCTCTCATGAATGGGGAAAATTGAAGATGTGCCAAAAAGCCTCATTGGTACTTGGAAACTTTTACGAAAATTAAAATGGGGATTGTTGCCAGTGCCCCTGGACTGGCTCTTGTGCGGGTGGCACATAAAATACACCATTTCGGGCGTGGCCGTTGCTAGTACCGCCCCCCCCCCACGCGCGCGCATACACACGTGTGTCTTTGTAAATATGTTTGTATACATTTA
>NC_068984.1:93136009-93136886 GCF_001194135.2 Octopus bimaculoides | reverse complement strand
ATCACACGCACAGCTGCATCCTCGTTACATGAGAAAAGCCATTGCCAAGAAGACTTACTGAAATGATTCATAATTGTTGCCATGTGATGCCCTTATATGACTTTTAAGCCTGGCCAGACTTTTACACATTTTATTACATACTAGACAACTGTGCTGGCTGGCAGGAGAAGCAGGTGCCACCATATACACTCTCTTAACCCTTTTGTTACCATATTTCTGTTGAGATGCTCTGTGTTTCTTTCAATTAATTCTAAATATAACAAAGAATTTAGTAAAATAACTTAGTTATCATTAAGCTAGTGTTAGGAACATTAATTGTGACTAAGGTTTGGTAGAAAATTTTAATTCAGAACTTATGAAAACAAGACATTTGTACTACAGAGCCAGAGCCGGTTTTGGCCAGGTTGGTAACGAAAGGGTTAACATGTCTTTTTAGCCCTCCAATTGAGAGGCACACTCTTCCACATTTTACACATGTTCTGTTATGAATTTTAATAGCCACATCATTGTTTATCATGGGTCGATTTCTATGAGAATTTTGATGGCTCACCAGGCTTGCATGACTCAAACACCTCCCCCCACAAACTACACACATAAAAAGCAACACTCTCTCACTTTCCACAGGTTCCTCCCTTCTAAGCCCCCTCCTAATTCTCTCATACTTCACCCTCACCTTCTCAAACCTTGAACAACCATTATGCACTATCTTCCTCCATCCATTACGGTCTTGTGCCTCCCTCTCCCAATTACCAGCTGCAATTCTTGTCTGTATTAGAGCATTTTTAAGGCAATCCTTAAACCTTAGTTTAGGTTTATGCGCTGGTTTCCTGCCATCTTCCTGTTCACCAGACAATAGCTGCTTGGGCAGTCGCTCATC
>NC_068984.1:93133888-93135999 GCF_001194135.2 Octopus bimaculoides | reverse complement strand
TCAAACGTCTTTGCAAAATCATTGACTCTATACTTCTACTGCCACTCCTCTTAATCACCTCCATTTTACTAATGGCCATTTTCCAGTTTATCCAAAATTTTTCTCAGACTGTATTGATGAAATCGTTGCAATTGCCTTACCTGCCTATGGTAAACAACCCATGCCTCACTTCCATATAGCAAAGATGGGAGGACACATGTGTTATATACCTTAACTTTAATTTGTGAAGATATATTATGTTGTTTCCATAGATGCCTAAAAAGCCTACCGAATTTCCTGATTGCTGCTATAAGATGTTTTATTGGTCTCTCGGGTATATTATCAAGAAAAGAGAGGTCAACTTCAGTGGGTCTATTGAGCAACTCATGAAAATGTTCTTTCCATCTCCCAACAGTATCTTTAGGATTTCTTAATAATTCTGTGCCATCCTTGCTCCAAAGTGGCGCACCTTTGATGAAACTGGTCCACAAACGTTGTTCAAGAGAGAGTAAAAAAGTTTGGAATTGTTAGCATTTGAAGCTTGGATTTCATTGCATCTATCACTCCACCAATTTTCCTGCATCATCCGTAGCTTCCTCTGCACTGTTGCCTTTACTGCCTTGAAATATGTAGCCACTGTCCTGTTCATTGATATGTCAACATTTTGCCTCATGTTAAATACCTTTCGTTTCTTCTAAGATAAGATTAACTTCTTCATCATTATTGACAAACCAATCTTGGTGGGTTTTTTTACAACAAAACCGAGAATGTTACTACAAATCTTGTACACTCTTTCTTATAAGTGGTTTTGCCTCTTATAGGTCTCCTCTCTACCACTCCAAAAGAAATGATACCCAGTAGATTTCTCTATGAAATTCCCCTTTCCATGAATTCTTGTTTTGGCTAATGCCACAACATCCATGTCATATCACTGTAACTCTTTTGCAACAAGCGCGGATCTTCTCTCTGGATGAGATTTCAGACAATCATTGTCTAATAACATTCCAACATTCCAACATCCTATATTCATAGGCTTGCATCTTGACTTGAATTTACTCACAGTTGCAGGATAATGACCAGATCCAGGCTGTGGTGTCTTGGGACACCTGCCGGGCCAGACCACAGAATAAAATGTTCCAGAGCCCTTTTTGCCATTTACTTCATTATCAATATGAACTTCCATTGTTTAGATGTGCCTTTTTAAGCTTCAGCCAGCCATGTACATACAAAATGTCCATTTCTTTTTCCTCTCCACTAATTTCTGTACTTGACACTTTTTAAAGTGAGGAAAAGTTTTGCACAGTAATCATTCCCACTCTTTAAACTACAAAGCATGATCCGTAAGTCGACATCATTGGATGCATTTGCAGTCTCGGGTTTTCTATTAGTATGTCCTTCTCCCAGTCTTTGCTCAACCAAAGGCTAACTACAAGACAGCAGTGAAGTATTTAAATTCAGAGTTACTTTCTCTTAGATAGACTGTCTTTGCCATGGCTTTGGAAGACATAGGAGCTCTATCCACCCATCATCTATTTATTAAAAAAGGAAAAAATTAAAATATGAGGAATAAATACAAATTAAAAATTGAGAGAAAAACTGAGTAAAATTAAAAATAAGACTGACATGCAATATATAAAATTTAAACACGCAGTATACCATATGTACACACACATGCTGAAATACAGTATTTACAATACACACACATGCTGAAATACAGTATTTACAATACACACACACACAGAGCTTCACATGCAATATATACAATACACACACATAAACAATCTACAAACACACGTAGTTGAATGGCCGTTGACTACTTGGTAGTTCCTCCACCCTTTGACAAGTCTTATTATTTGTCCCACAGGGTGTTCAACAAGCACCTACCTCACCAAGCAAGCCTGGTGGGGTTACCAGATTACTTGCTGGCGACCCGACCATGAAACAGGTTGTATTGGACAACATGGTACCAGTAGCACTCAAGAACGACTGGACATATAAACATATATATACTAGCAGTATAGCCCGGCTTTGCCTGGGATTAAGTTGGGATTATTAAGCTAATCAAGTTCTTTATTTCAAACCAAACTAAGTAACATGACGTCAAATTTGGGCAGAATCAGTGTTGCAATTGG
>NC_068984.1:93132071-93132925 GCF_001194135.2 Octopus bimaculoides | reverse complement strand
CCCTTACACACATCTCTCTTTCTTTCTTTCTTTCTTTCTTTCTCTCTCTCCCTGTCTCACACACACACAGCAACATTACACACACATGCTGCTCTCTCACACTAACAAAAGAACTTCACATACACACAACACTTTCTGTCTCGCATACTCACTATAAAAAGATAGCGTCTATTTCTTTTTGGCAACATGTGTTTTGTGTATAATGTTGCTGTGTGTGTGAGAGAAGGAGAGAGAGAAAGAAAGAAAGAAAGAAAGATAACTGGCATGTGTGTGTAAGGGAGGGAGAGAGAGAGAGAGAAGGTATTTTTTTCTTTTTGCTAGTTGTTTTTGCTGCTTACCACACAACTGTTAAGAAATAGCGCTCTCTCCTACTTTTTTTGTTAGACGCTGGCAAACAAAATTGTATCTCTCCTTCACCCTCCCTCTCACAAACATACAATTTATCTCTCTCTCTACTTCATGCGCGTACGCACAGATGTGACTTCGCCATATCAACAAACTTCAAAATTGGTAAAAGTTTATCGATTTTTACAGGTATACACGGGTACCTCTGAGAGAGAAAGTTGACGGAAATGCACATAGGGTCATTCCAAATCTTCTCCTAAAATTGGAGCGACATGCGTGCTAATTTGTGGACGTGCATAAACTACATTCACGTACACACACACACACACACACACACACACACATATCCTCTCTTTTATATATATTGATATATATATATACATACATATATATATTGATAGGAAGGACAACAAAAGAAAGAAAGAGACCTCGATATTATGTAAATAGAGGAATTTATCTGTAAAAATATGTGACACTTATTCGGTAGCCATGATAAAACTCCGAGTTTC
>NC_068984.1:93128849-93131974 GCF_001194135.2 Octopus bimaculoides | reverse complement strand
ATATGTATATATATATATATATTCCATATTCTATACCCCACATTGGTTCTGCAGGAATATAAATAAAACATAAAAAACAGACAGTGTTGGAACTCTTTTAAACAAAATAATATATATATATATATATGGATGTACATATATATATTACGGAGATATGGTGATGATGTACTTATTTTCGTCGCTCTGAGACCGCAACCTCTTCACTGAATTTTGCATGGAATATTGTCAGTGAATACGTCACAGTTTCAAAGTTGAGAGGTATCAAGTTGTTGGACCAGGTAATGAAGGTCACGGAGAGGGTCATAGCCCAACAAATTAGAGAGTCAGTTTAGATGAGATGCAGAAAAAAGTTAGGCATAAGAGGAATCAGATCTGTTGTGCAAGAGAGACGACTGCGCCGGTATGGTCATGTGATGCACATGGACGAGGTCTGCTGTGTAAAGAAGTGCTGATCTCTAATTGTGGAGGGAACCAGTGGCAGAGGTAGACCCAGGAAGACATGGAACGAGGTGGTGAAGCACGATTTTCGAACTTTGAGCCTCACAATGGAAATGACTGGTGATCAAGACCTTTGGCGATGTGCTGTGCTTGAGAGGGCCTATCAAGCCAAGTGCACCCATGCTGGCAGCATGTAAAGAACATCTTTTGAATTTTGGGCCTCACGGAGGCAAAGTGGCTGAGTTCCTCTTGAGCGTTGGGCCTGATGGAGGCAAAGTGGTTGAGTTCTTTGAGTGTTGGGCCTCACAATGGTAAGGTGGCTGAGTTTCTTTTGAGTGTTGGGCCTCATGGAGGCAATAACCAAGACCGTTGGCATTATGTCATGCTTGAGAAGAAGACCCATCAAGTCGAGCAAAATCGCAGTTGTGACAGATACTGGTGTCATGTAAATTGGCATCTGTGCCAGTGGCATATAAACGCAACCTGGTGTCATGCAAATGACACCTGTGCCTGTGGTACATAAAAGCACCCATTACACTCTTAGTGTGGTTGGTGTTAGGAAGGGCATCCAGCCATAGAAAACCATGCCAAATCAGACTGGAGTTTGGTGCAGCCTTCCAGCATGCCAGACCAGTCAAACCATCCAACCCATGCCAGCATGGACAACGGACGTTAAATGATGATAGTGATATATACATGTGCTTGTGTAGTTTTGAGAGATGAACTGCCAACTTGCCTGGAACTTCTATGTTCCCCTACTGACCAGAAACATTGTGTTCCACCTCCTTCTTCTCTACTCCACTTCTTGCAAGTTCTAACTTATTTGCTACTTATATCTTTTCTTTCTCTCCTTTCCTGACATTCTTCCCCCTTTTTTTCTTTGACTCTGAATATATTTTCAGGGTGCAACAGTGTATTTGTTTACTTATTCTATTGTGGACACAGAAAGTAACCCCAGCCTGAATTCACAAAGACATTTCCTTAGCCAACTTCTGCGATATCAAATTTTTTCTGCCAACCCTTCCCCCTCTCATTTTCTTTATTCTTATTCTTGTTCTTTTCCATAACAAGTTTGGACATTTGCCCACTCCTATATATTGTTTCTTCACACATCTGCTTTCCCTTTTGTTCACTCACTCTGCTTTCCACACATTTTTGATCAAGTCTCCTGCGAGTTGACAAGTGATCCCTTGATGACAGTCTGACCTTCATTTGACTGAGGTTCTTTGGCCTGATGAGTGGCTAGTGGGGTGCCCCACATTTGGGTGGTTGTTGCTTCTGAGGTTCTGCTGGCTAGAAAATGTGTATAGTCTGGACTTGATCTACTCCATTCCCTGAATTTGGATTTTTATTTGCATACACAGCAATCCTAGTTGTTAACCATGAACTATAAAATAAACTTTTTTCACCTTATCAAACTTCGATTTGGGAAAAATTTATATGACTCACTTTCCAAATTATTCAATATGAGCTCTAAATTATTCAACACAGGCTGGAGTTGGTATGTTTATTTTTTGTATTTTTAAGGTAATTCAACTGGCTTCTTTGTCTCACAATGCTCAACTGTTTTTTTTTTTTTTGTTTATAAATTCTGATTTGGTAAATCTAATCAATATACATATATAATACACTGTGTCATTAATATCTATACTCTGCTTATTAATTAGTTGGAACTATGTAATTTTTACTGAAGAAAGCAATTATTAAATTCTCAGTTCAATTTCAATATGTTTTTATCAAAATGTGGATTTTGAAATTTCTTTTTATATGATTGATTTTAATTTGCTGCCAGTATTTTTAAAAAACCTTTAACTTTGAGGCAGTCTTACTGCTTTTCTACCTTGCACTCCTACTGCTTTCTCTCTCACTCTTATCATCTCTTCTTTGTTTATATATAAATGGAAATAAAAAAATATCATTTCCTGTCTCCGTACATCTGTGGTGTGTGTTTATATAGATTAATAATACATTTTAGTGTTTATATTTCAGTATATATATATGTATGTGTGTGTGTGTGTGTGTGCATGCGCGCGTGTGTAAGTGGAAAACAAGGAAGTCAGAACCAGTTTTCACTATGATTTTGTCAGGAATATCCCGTCAAATTTTCATGATTTCTTTAAAAAAACATTTTGAACATTAAAAATTCTGACAATTTTTGCTATAACAATTTTTTCAATTATAAACTAGTGATTGAAATATATATTATACAAAAGAAAATATATTCATACACAGATATTACAAAAAAAATATTCCCACTATTTTTCTCTCTCTTTATCTCTCTCACTCTGGCTGGGTAACCATGTACCTCCTCTACAGCAAAACATCTGTTTCTGTTCCTTTGTTATACTCTTCCTCCAACTCTTGCAAGTTACTTGGTGACCCTACCAGTGTTGGTGCCACTTAAAAAGCATCCAGTCCACACTGTAAAGTGGTTGGCATTTGGAAAGGCATCCAACTGTAAAAGCCATGCTAAAAATGACCTTGCCTGTGCTGGTGCTACATAAAAAGCTCTTGTCTCACTCTGTAGGGTGATTGGTGTTAGGAAGGGCATCCAGTCATAAAAACCATGCCAAAATAGACACAAAAGTCTGGTGCAGTCTTCTGCTTGGCCAGCTCCTGTCAAACCATCCAACCCATGCTAGCATGGAAGGAAGACATTAAACGATGATGATGATGTATGTATATAT
>NC_068984.1:93111838-93125508 GCF_001194135.2 Octopus bimaculoides | reverse complement strand
TATATATATATATATATATATATTGATTGATTGATTGCCATCTCCTTGTGTTTCCTCATTTTCAATAGCATTTGTAACTTTCCATCTGTAACATCTCAGATGACTATTCAGTCCTGTTGTAGAGCTGTATGGTTTGGAGTATAGGTGACAGATGAAAGTTGTAACTAAAGTGCATTTCCAACTGATTAGGTCTGCATGCTTGATGAGTAAGGTCACCATAAAGAGATGTCTGTACATCTCTGGATTATTTCTATTACTATAAAATACCATTCTCTGAATCTCTGGGATTAGTTCTTATGACAGGACAAAGTAAGATGACCAGCAATCACATGCAACTTCAGAATGCTATGACAACAGTTTGGGGTCCCTCATTCCTGATTGTTTTACTACTTGCATTGACACCAATCAAGAGTATTTCTGTGTCTCCACAGATAGATTGTTATCAAACACACACACACACACACACACACACACACACACACACACACACACACACACACACACGAAATTCTGATTCTTTTCAATTGTATGTATAACAATATCTAATTAAGTAATTATGTTTTTAATGTTCTATTTAGGTATCTTACTAACTATTGTATTAATGTTTGGTTTAGCACCTAAAGAATCAACAATTAGCTTTCAATTATGTTCTATTGTGTTCTTAATATAGACATTTAATCTTGTTATAAATGATACTGTACATCTCATGTTCAATAGTACTTAAATGAACCTATAAGTTATAGGTCATATTTATTGTTCAGATCTCTGAATTTCTGATAATTAAAAGTTGTGAAAAAAATATATATATATCATGAAAAAAAAGATTTGTTTATACATTTGTTGTGAATATATTTAAATAAGAGTATAAAAGTATAAAAATTGTAGTCCACTAAACAAAAATAAAACCCATTTAGTTTTTGAAAAATATTCAATGTAATTGTGAATAAAAACAAGAGTAGACAGTAAGATTAATCTTAAAAGAATATGATGCTACATGGATATAGTTTTAATTGGTTATTCAGCACCTAATTTCTTGTAATTTATCTGAATATGTGGGTTAAAGTCTCATCTAACATTTACTTTTTTTTCCTTCACATTTAAAGACTGAAAGAGAAATTGAATGTAAGAGAAAACTTACCTAATGAATGAGAAAACCTACTTAACCCTTTCGTTACCAACTGGGCTGAAACCAACTCTGGCTCTGAGTACAAATGGCTTGTTTTCATAAGTTTTGAATTAAAATCTTCCACCAAACCTTAGTCACAATTTATGTTCCTAACACTAGCTGAATGATAACTAAGTTATTTCACTAAATTATTTGTTTTTTTTAAAAGTTATTGAAAGAAACACAGAGCATCTCAAAATAAATACAGTAAAAAAAGGGTTAAGGTAAAAAAGCTAATTAACATAGCATAGCTTTTATTAAGCTACACATGAAGATAACCACAAATGAAAAAGTGTTGAAACGTTGTTTATTCTATGTTAATCATCTATAATGTGAGAGAGAGAGTGTGATCTGCCATTCAAGGCTGGGTCTCATTTGCCAACTAACTAGAAGTTCTTTTTCTGCTGACTAGTTTGATAACTAGTCTTCAGTAAAGGTCTTCCTCTACAGTTCATGTCTTACAAGTTCACAGGCAATGCTTTACATAGCTTCCCATCAGAACTGTTGGCTGTCATTGGAACTGGTAAGTTGTTTTTACCACCTTGCCCATGTGTATACTTACTTGACTCTTTGGCAACTGTTCATTGTCAGGGGTCAGTGTGACCTGGCTAGGATGGCCTTTGTTTGGTGGTTGAGCTACTTGAATGGAGCTGTGAATATTGAGTTGGGCTGGTTTCAGTCTGTTGATGGCAACATTGGATGAATCCCATTTTATGGTCCATCATAGGGTGGTTGAAGGGGTTTTCATCATTCAATGTGATGAACAAAAACAAACTTCACTTTGTGGAGGTCATATGGCACAGAGGACCTACGTGTATCATGTGTTGACATGGGAATAGGGTATTACTGGTTCATGTTGTCTCTCAGTTGCTCAAGATACCTTTGATATTTGGATCTGATTTAGTGATTGGAATGAATTCCCCCAGCACTGTAGAGATACCATACACAATTTCTGTGGAAGAAGTGTTGAGGTCTTCCTCTAGGGCAGTGCAAATTCCCAGCATTACCCATGAAAGTTGGTTGATGCAGTTGAGCCAGTTAACTCTGGTTGTAAGGGATTCCTTCAAGCAGCAGTGAAATCTCTCTACATTGGGGTGGCAGACTGTTGTGTGCTTCACACATCATTCCACAACTCTAGAGTGAACTGAGGTTTGCAGTCAGATGAGATGCTATCTAAGACACTGAAATGAGCAACCCATTTGTGATGAAGATGCAGGTGATTTCCGGTGTTTCTATGATGCAGAGAGGTCTTAGGCCAATGTGTGAAGTGGTCCACTATTGTTAGTAGATATGAGCAACCAAGTGAAGGTGGTCGGGATCCAATGAGGTCAATGTTGACATGACTGAAACAGGCCTGTGGGGGTTCGTAGCTACCAAGAGGTGCTTAGGTATGATGATGGATTTTGGCTTTTTGGCAGGGTATACAAGTTTTGGCCCACTCCCTAGTTTGCTTGATCATCTCGTGCCAGATGAATTTGCATGACATCAGGTGCTGTGTGGCTCAGGTATCCAGGTGGGAAAATCTTTTTAGCACCAGGGACAATTGGTTGTGGCTTCCTGGTAGAAAGTATGGTTGTTCTGTTGGAGCCAAAGTCAGGAAAGAAGTGATGGTGGTGCAGTAGGCTCTGATGTCATCATCTCTTTGTGGAGCTGTGGCCATAGCCTTTTAGGCATCAGAGTAGGTAGGTGCTCAAGAGAGTGCATCAGTGACTAAGTTGCTTTTTCCAAATAGGTGCTGAATGTTTGTAGTGTACTCAGAACTGGCTGATAACTGTCACTGCTGGTGTACTGACCATAGCTCTGATAGCTTGCTCATAGCAAAGGTTAGTGGTTAGTGGTTTGTGAACACCTTCCAGAAAGTAGTGAAAGTGGTGGACACATAGATGGGTGGTTAACAGTTCCCTGTTGAAAATGCTACATTTCTGTTCAGGTGGTCATATTTGTTGACTGAAGAAGGCCCAGAGGTCACCACTGACCATTGATGTATTGTTCCAAAATACTTCCAGCGGCTGTGAATGCAGTCAATGCTGACATATGAGGATGGGAAATCATGGTTGCTTTAGCAAGAGCTTCTTTCGTGGATTTCACCTATTTTTAAAAACTTTCTCTTGATAATGCATTGTACAGAGGTCTCATCAATCTTGCCATAGAAGGGATGAAATGTTGATAAAAGTTTACCATATCCACAAATTGGTACAGAGTCATGCTTGTGGTGAGGTGTGGAAATGATAAGATAGCTTTCAATTTTTCTGGTAGGGATGTAGTGCTAGCACCTGTGATTTGATGTCCAAGAAAGTTTATTTCCTTACCAAAGACACACTTGGCAGGGTTGACTACCAAACTATATTGTTTCAGTCTATTAAAAAGGATCACTTGTGTAGCTCTGCATTTTGGCTTGCAATAAGGATGTCTTCTAGGTATACGAAAACAAAGTCTAGATCGACACACACAGTATCCATCAAGCATTGAAAGGATTGGGCTATATTTTTTAGGCCTAAGAATCTATGCAGAAATTCAGTTTAGGAACAGCACCATCTCATACAGGTGTTTGGTGGTACAGGTATTTGGATAAGGTTGATTTTGAAGAAAATTGAGTACCTGGTTAACTGGGCTCAGAAGTCTTGCATATGTGGAATGGGGTAGTGGTTGGGTGTAGTGTTTGTTTTGAGATGGCGATAATCTCCACAAGGTCCACCAACTTCCATTGAGTTTTGGTGTCACATGTAGAGGTGATGATCACGTACTGCTTGATCAATGAACAATACCCAAAGCATCCATGTTGTTGAACTTGGCCCTCACAATAGCAAGTTTGTCTGGTGGTAGAGGATGTGTGTAACTATGTACTGGAGGGTTGGTAGTTGGGATCTAGTGTTTTACTCCATGGTGAGTTGTAGGTTTGGAGAATGTCAGAGTAGTGAGATTTGGGCAGTTCACAAGGAGGGGTAAGAACTCGTTATTGGTCTGAAAGATGGCTGCTTTGTGAGGGGCAGCATGTGCAGATGTTGTCAGTGAAACAGAGGCATAGGCGTTGCTGTTGATGAGTCATCTCCCTTGAAGATTGATCAGCAGTGAGTGGACCTGATGAAAGTCTGCTCCGATAATAGAGTGATGGACATCAGTGACAGTGAATGCCTATGTATATATTTGTGAGCTGATATGAAAGGAGGGAAAGCAGCATCTATACACTTTGATTGTGGAACCATTGGTGGCTGCTAAAGGTTGACCTTGCTCTCCATAATGGAGGTCCTTTGCAGATGCTGGAATAATACTGACTTCTACTCCTGTGTCAATTAGGAATCTTTGAACAGAGATCTGATAGTGGATATACAGGAACAGTTGATCATGTCTGCTGACCACCAGAGTGTTTTAATAGTGGCCAGCCCTGGAGTTTCCTGCATTCAATGACAAAGAGCTCTTGAAGCTGCGTAGTTGTTTACACTTGGTAGCTCTTGTTCCAGACTTTTTGTGATAAAACCACAAATTGTCTCGTGTAACCTCACCATGTCTCAGGGCTAACCTTATCGTGTTGATTATAACTCCACTAGACAAAAAACGTTTGCCAGCTGCTCTCACTAACTATCACAGGTCCTTGATCTCAGGCTGAGTTATAAGGGATTGGACCTGGGGTGGCAATTTACAGAGGAGTATTTCCCTAAGTAAAAAACAAGGGGACTCACCAGGGGGCACTAATGCCAGCATCCTTTCTATTAGGAAGGCTTAGAATCACTTAACCCAGCCATATCCAATTCTCAATCACTAAACTGGAATGTTTCTATGAGTCTATTTTTTATAGTCTCATATTTGTGAGTAATTGGTGGTCTGATTAGGATGTATAGCACCCTTGTTGCTGTATCCTCATTCAAGGCAGCTGTTATACAAGAATATTTTATCAGGTACAAGGTGATGTTGAACTGTGCCTCAGCTTGTGCAAAACATACTTTGGTTCATTTTGGCCTGAATTGTGTGAGCTTAAGCACAACAGCATTCTCACTTGCTATGATTACATGTTCATGTGTCTTCTTCTATTTTGGGATCACCACTTATAGCTTTAGTTAAGCTATATGTAAAAATAACCACAAATGAGAATGTGCTGAATTGTTGTTTATTCTGTGTTAATCATCTACAATGTGAGAGGAATACAATCCACCGTTCAAGTTTGGGTTTCATTTGTTACCTTACCAGAAGTCCCTTTTCTGCCATCTAGTTTGATAACTAGTCTGCAGTAAAGGTCTCATCTACAGTTCATCTCTTATGAGTTCACAGGCAATGCCCTACAGTAGCATGACAGCAACTAATGTAATTTCCTTGCTAAAGACATATAATATGCACTTAAAAGTGAAGTGTGTAATCTGAATGAAATTTGGTTGTTATTTGTAGCAGTTTGTGTGATAGTGTAGATCCATTTTATTCTTTTGTATTTATATGGGAAGAAACTTTAAACATGTACCCCCTCTCCATTGAAAGAAAAAAAAAAAGAGTTTTCATCAAATTTCAATGTTTTCATGTTTGAGGAGGTTTTTATTACATATGAAGCTTTCAGTATTAATGTAAATATTTCTTTTGTAGTGAATCCAACATAAACATCCCATCACAATGTAAATCAGAATCAGCAACACCAAAGTAATGTAAATCCAGTATGGTATAGTTGTTTCAGTAATTATTCTATCTGTACAGTTTGATATCATACTTATGTTTGAATGTAGCTTTTCCTTTCTCCATATACTTGTTGAAGTTATTCTTGATAACTGCTCTGTTAGTGTGGTTGAAGGTGTTTCGTCTAAGACAACTGAAAAATTTGAATGAACAATATAAAAGTGTGAAATTTGACTTGAATGAATAGTATAAAAGTGTGAAACTTGACAGCATTTTGAATGTTAGTACAAATTTATACTAAATATATTTCGTGGAGAGTAGATTGGGAAGTTCAATAAAGCTGATGCCTAGTTTGGATGGAAAATATGGTTGGAATGAAAATGTAGGCAGGAAGGGAGTTTCAGAAAACAATTTTGGAAGGGAAAGATTGGGCAAAGGGATTAGTTCAGAATTGAAGATGCAGAAAAAGAAATTAGTTTTAAATATTTTCATTTGGTTCAAGTAGCTGTGGTTGTTGCAAATTATCAAATTCAGCAAAGACTGTCGTAGAATTGACAGAAGATTCAAAAGGACACAACACATTAATGGATTTTGGATGTTGGTGAGTGAGGACATGAGTGAGGATGTAGTGTTCAGAGTGTATGTGTTGCAGGGGTGCATATATTGCTAGTTATATAGCAACAACAACAATGCGACTGCCACCACTAGCAATTACACAGAATCTTGATGTTATCTCATTGCAAAAAGTGACTAAAAACATTGCTGGAAAAGTATGAAACAAGTTAGATGCTCTGAGTAAGGTACTCTGAAATATCAATATTATACCAATTTGATTCTCTGTATATAATGGAAAATGTGGAGGTGCATGGCTTAGTGGTTAGGGTGTCAGCATCATGATCCTAAGAAAGTGGTTTCGATTCCTGGACCAGGCGACATGTTGCATTCTTGAACAAAACACTTCATTTCACATTGCTCCAGCTCAGCTGGTGAAAATGAGTAACGCTGTGATGGACTGGCATCCCGTCAAGCTGGGCAACACATACGCCATTGAAACCAGGAAACTGGGCCCATGAGCCTGGCTCGGCTTTAAAAGGGCGCATTATTTTTTTATATAATGGAAAATATCAAGTCATCGTTGTATGTTCAAATCTGTAACTAGTAATTTATTTGTAACTTTGAATCAGTTACCTTACTTTTGTACCTCAGTTACCCTAGATTTGAAGAATAATATTAGGTTCTTCAAGAAAAATTTACTTTTGATAGATCAGCATCATATCCAAGTAGACATTTTTCTCTCATAACTATTCAATTAAGTGTCAATACTATTTTGGTAATAGAGTTTGTGTGTGGCTGCTGTGATGTATATATACATTTGCATGTGTAAATGCAGTTGTGAGTATCTATGTGTGAAAACAGTGACATGTATGTGTATATAATGTTATATGTATATTTACATGCATGATTAATATATTTAGAAATACTGTGGTAAGTTTTGTGTACACAAATTGTGTATAAATGGATTCAGTGATATGTATAAATTTATATCTGTCTTGTGTGCATACAATTACATATTGGCTGCAGCAGCATGTGTGCAAATGTCTTTTTCATCACAACTTTTTCATACTCATCCTTCCTTTTTAGGATGTTAAGATGATATATGTATATGTATACATGTGAAGTTGTGTACAGTTGTGTGTATCTGTCAATATGGATATGTGCATACAAATACATTCAGTGTGTACACAGATATATATTTGAGTGTCTATGTACACACTCAACTGTCTACATATGTTTGTATAAGAGTATGTATATTTATGTATATGTATACAGTGAAGTTGTATGGATGTTTGTGCATAGCTAACTGCAACTGCGTACATACATGTAGGAGGAATATGAAACATGCCAAACTGGAAATATTTCTTATTCTCCTTAACTCACCTGTGAATTCTCAATTATCAACATTGCTAAAGCTTAATTCAGAGGATTTGGTTTTCCATTCAGAGCAGATAAATATATTTTAACCCTTTACAAAGCCTGACTTAGAATATCATAACATCTGGAATTGCAATCTTCATTGAGTGGACCACATTCAAAAGGTAGCCATGTATCTCACTTATACTTTGGACCATTTCCATTCAACAGCATACTTTGATCATCACTTCTACTGTAAATAAAAAGTACTGTAAATCCTGCATCAAATAATATATCCCTTTAATCAAAAGATTGTCATCTCACAATGCACCAGTTGTATACATCTTGTACATTGTCCACCTACCTTTGGGATTATATAGAGCTATGAGCAGGGCTCACTTTCTCTTTCATTAAAAAGTTAAACTTATATAAATGTTCCTTCCCCACTTCCATTGCCAACTACAATACTACAACATTCAGTGCTACTACATATTGTTAATAGTCATAAGTATAACTGTATGGTTAAGTTCACTTTAAAACCACATAGCTTTGGGTTTAATGTCAATATGCTATGTAGTATGTCTTTTACCGTACGTAGCCTTGTAGAGACCTGTCCACACAAGATCAGTGCTGGAACGATAAGTTAAGCAAACTGTTTTATTCTATTATTTATTATATTTTCCTTTTTTCTTTTTCTTCAGCCATTGTAGCCCTTAATTATGTGATTATTTAATTGCTAAAAAATTTCCTTCAGTCCTAATTGCCATCAGTGAAACTCTCTATCTTTCCTTCTCTTTCCTTATGTGTAGAATGGTCATAATATCTCTATTTTCTGTTGATAGGCAAATAACTTCCAGCTCCTGCCAAATTTAATTCTCTCTTCCCCTCTATGATATTATGGATTATGAAAAACAAATGTATCTTTATTGATAGATAAGTAATTTTCAGCTTCTGTCGGTAAAATTTGTGGAGGGACATTTTGTTATGTGATATCAAATGAATCCTCTTTTCCCTCCCACCAACCCACATATATCTGTGAACATAATTATAATGTATGTGTACGCTCATGATGGCTTTCCAGGACTGGAGGAAATTGAAACTGCAATCATAACGTTATTTTTCACATTATGCACAAGGACCTGCTGCCTCCAGGCATGTGACCCTAAAGATCTTTTTCTTTAGAGAAGCTGAAAACATCTCTTCAACATTCTCGGCTCCACAAGTTCAGAGCTGCTACAATCAGCATTGGCACAATGAAAGGTAGGTCTGGTGAGATAGTTGAAACACTTGGGTAGAGACATTTAGATATATGTTGTGTCCAAGAGCTAGACTGCTTGCAGGTAAAAGACGAAAATAGAAATTTTTCTGGGTAGGCAACAAAGATGGTCTAAGTGGTATGGGTATTCTACTAGCAAAGAAATAGGTGGATGAAGTGACTGAGGTAGCCAGGGGTTGTAATAAGATTATTAAGCTAAGTATAGCCTTTTTTGATGTAACAATGTCAGTTATCTCTGCATATGCTCCACATGCCAGACTTGCAGATACTCAGAAGGACCACTTTTATGAATCCCTTCTGAGGACTACTTCAGTTACAAAAAACGACACCATTCTCATCATGGCAGGGGACTTGAATGGACATGTTGGAAAACATCCTGATGGATTTCAGGATGTACATGGAGGCTATAGCTTTGGCTCTAGAAATGATAAAGGGACAAGGATGCGGGAGTTTTGTGTTGCTCATCTCATGGTTTACTGGTCTGCAACATCAACTTCAAGAATCCAGCCAACCATCTGATCACTAACCAATTTGGTTGGCACACCATCCAGATTAATTACAGCCTCACCAGAAATGCAAAATCTTCTCCAGGTGAAGAATGTACGACTCAACATAAGCTAGTAGTTAGTGACTTTAGGTTTAGGGCCAGAAGGATCCAAAGATGTAAGCCAATATGGCAAAAGAGGTTATGGAAGCTCAAAGATCCTTCAAACAGGCAGGGATTTAGAGATGTTCTTAATGAAACCTTTAATGAGAAGGAGGAAGAAATAGAGACATATAATGTAGAGGACAACTGGAGATTCCTACAGAACAATCTACTGAAGGTGACAGACCAAGAGTGATATGGTGGTGGAACAGTGATGTTAATAGGGCCATAAAAGAGATGAGATGGGTCTGGAAAGAAGGGAAAAGAGGCAGGTAGTAAAGAATCATATCAGAAAGCTAAAAGAGAAACTCGACCAGGTTTATCTAACTAGAGCTGAAGCAGAAAAGAAGTTTGTCAATGTCCTAAAGCATGAAGATCAGAGACTCGAGGTGTTCCGGATTGCTTGGGAAATGTGTCAGAGAGAATCGAGATATTGTGAGAGAGGAGTGTGTGCAGATGGATCATGATATGCTTGCACTTAAGTGATGTGGACAAGAAAGAGGCATGGAAGAATTACTATGCAAGGCTATTGAATGTGGAGAATGAATAGGATAAAGAGAGTCTCCCTCATGTGAACCGAACAAAGGGACTGGCTATCCTAGTAGACAACAGTATGGCAGATAAGGCAATTAAAGATATGAAAACAGAGAAAGCCTCAGGTCCATCTGGAATCACTGCTGAGATGCTCAAAATAGTTGATAAGGTAGGATACAGGCTAGTCACATGCATAGTTAATCAGTCATTCAAGAAGGTATAATACCCAGTGAGTGGCAAAGCAGCATTATTGTTAGGGTAAGGGAGATGCTTTAGAGAGAAGCAATTATGGAGGCATCAAACTCCTGGACCAGGTGATAAAAATTAATTAGGATCAGAATTAGGCTGGATAAAATGCAGTTTAGCTTTGCCCCAGGAAGAAGCACTGCTGGTGCTATTTTCATTATCAAGCAACAGAAGTACTTCGCTAAGAATAAACCATTATACTTGACATTTACTGATCTAGTAAAAGCCTTCAATGGAATACCTTGTTGTGTGATATGGTAGGTTCTGAGGAGACTAGGGTAAACAAGTGGCTTGTGAAAGCTGTACAGGCTATGTACAGAGATGCTGTCAGTAAGGTGAGAGTTAGCCACAAGTACAGTAAAGAATTTGGTGTACAGGTAGGCGTTCATCAAGGCTCAATCCCCTCCTGTTCATCATTATCTTCCAGGCCATAAGAGAGTAATTCAAACTGGCAGCCCCTGTTATACTACCCCTATATATTGATGGTCTTACCCTCGTAGCAAATTCTATATTAGAGCTTGAAAAGAAATTTTAAGTGTGGAAGTAATACCTGGAATCTTAGTAAGCAAAAAAACAGACAGAACCCTACCCATTTCAAGTAAGGCCCTTCTCTATTTGTAAGAAAGGTGTAGGCAGGAATTCCATATGGAGTACCCAGTGTAAACTATGGACACATAAGAGATGCAGTGGAATAATAGGAAGGTCATCAGAGAAAGTAGTGATCATATGTAGAAGACACACAGGAATCATAAAAACTACAGATACTTGGGAAACTAATTTTCTCAAATGTCCTGGAGATTCATTAGAGGAAGTGGATAATTTCTGCTTCCTAGGAGGCCAAATAAGTAGTGGGGGAGGATGTACAGAAAATGTAATAGCTAGAATAAGACTGGGGTGGAGAAGCTTCATAGAGCTCTCTCCAAGTGAAAGGAAGATTGTATGATATATGTATATGAACAGCAATTCTACATAATAGTGTGACATAGACCTTGAATGCAGAGGACATGCGAAGGTTGGAGAGGAATGAAGCTAGTATGCTCCTTTGGATATGTAATGTAAGTGTACATGTTCATCTGATTGCTTGTTTATTGAGAAAGAAGGCATAAGAGGAATTAGATGCCGTGTGCAAGAGAGAAGACTGTGCTGGTTTGGTCATGTGATGCAGATGGATGCTGACAACTCCATAAAGAAGTGCTGATCTTTCAAAGTGGATGAAACATTTGGAACGGGGAGAACCAAGAAGACATGAGACAAAGTACTGAAGGACAATCTCTAGATGCTGAACCTCTCACATGAGATAACAAAGAACTGAGATACCTGGTGGCTTGCTATACTCAAGAAGATCCATCTTTACAGCAGAAGTGTTAAGACCACTCTCCCAGGAGAAAAGGATTGGCTTGCAAGAGTTGTGTGCCAGTGCCATGTAAAAAGTGCTTGTGCCAGTACCACATACATGTACTTGTGCAATGCCATGCTAAAAACACCCAGCAGACACTGTAATGTGGTTGGTGTTAGGAAGAGCATCCAGTCATAGAAATCAAGTCAAATCTGGTGCGAACCTTGTGCAGCTCTCCAGCTTGCCAGCTCTGGTCAAACTGTCCAACCCATGCCAGCATGGAAAGTGGATGTTAAATGATGAAGATGATGATGATAAACTGAGTGGGAGCTATTGTATGTATATATGTGTGTGCATCTTTATACTAGTGTAAATTGGTGCATCAGACAAGGATACCTTGTTCTGTTACGTCCCTTTATGATAAAATCAAACTTAGTCATTCAACAAAGGCCAATAAAATGAATACCAGTCTAAGTACTGAGGTAGATATCATTGATTAAAAGTCCTTGAACATGATGCTCAAGCATAATCAGAGTTCAAAGTTTGAAACCAGTTAAAGAATAAAAAAACCAATGTGATGCCAAGAGATAACTTGCACCTTTGTGAAGTAACAGATCAACTCACCAGAATTATAAATAATAATCATCTTTCCAAAAACATGCCAAATTTTATATCTTGGTTTTATTTTATACTTCAATTGAAATGTGGTCTGGGATGTGCTCATTTTACTATTCAGTAATAGTTGCCATGATTTTCCTGAAAATAAATAAATTTATCAATCAGATTCTGTCATTAACTCTTGAAAATACACATTTTTTTTTTCACTGTTAGAATGACTTAAGTTGGTTTTTGGAAAAAATAATTCTTCAGGGCAAAACAAACATTCAAGATTCAGTTAACAAAATCTGATCAAACATTAGAATAAAATTATAGTACATAAATATATTAAAAGTAAGGCATCAACTGGTTTGGGCATTGGACACAAATTGATTTGAGTAGCTTTTTATTCAGAACATGACATTGTAAGTTACTGAAGATTAGCTGTTTCTTATTCCTATGTCTCAGATGAACTAACAAATTGAAATGCTTAAATTTCAGTAATACTTTTATATTCATTTACTATTCTTGTGATTCCAGTTTTTGACACTTTTGTTTAGTTCCAGATAGACTGTCATAGAACAGACATATGGTCAAAGATATCTCTACCATAGTGTGGCATAGACTACTGCTCACTGTCGAATTTCCAGACATATTTCCAGCTCTTTAGCTATTATTAATGGGAAATATCAAAGAAAGTAACTCTGGACAGACTTAATTAAAACTGTAGCTTTAACTAAAACACATCAACAACATTGACTAAATTGTGCCATTAGACTGTCAGGTCAAAAAAAATTTTTTCTAGCAGTCTTCTTGCAGATGGAGAGACCTTTATTTGCTAACAAAGGTAAAAGTTCTCTGAATTTTCTCTGCTAGCCATTGCACTTTCCATATTTACACCTCACCCACCAGCTAATTAGGTCCTCTAGGTAGCAGAAATTATCCATTACCTCTAAAGAGGCTCTGGAGCATTTGAGAAAATCAATTTCCTGAGTATCTGTAATTTTTATGAGTCCTGTGCATCTTCCACATACAAACCCTACTTTCTCTGACAACCTTCCTATTATTTCATGGCAGTTATATACCTTTTCTTTGTCTGAAGATTTCTAATAGGAAATTCACTTACATGTCTATGTAACACATAATTCTTTGTAATTCCTATTAGCAAATGAAACACATGCAATGGAAAATAAATAATACAAAAAGTTCCTACTTTCCTGTTTTGTTTTATTCATACATGCACACATACACACACACATGCATGCGTGCACACACATACACACATGTATATAGATACACACACACACATATATACTTATGTACATATATACATACATATATATATATATATATATATATATATATA
>NC_068984.1:93107126-93111828 GCF_001194135.2 Octopus bimaculoides | reverse complement strand
ATATATATATATATATATATATATATATATATATATATGATGGACTCTCTCATCGAAGATAATATATGAACATTCAGCTTTTGTTGAATGATCTGCACAAATGATATATTTGGTCATCCCATAAATAATGTGGTTTTTCTATACTGCTTTTATTTTTCAAAATTAAGATAAGCAAAGTTCTTTTTTAATCTAAAATATACTCTCCTTCATTTTCTACAATGCTCTTCCATCTATCTGGTAGACTTGCAAGGCTGCTCTTCCAAAATTCACTTGTCTGTGATGAAAAATACTCCTCCAGTACTGTTATGACCTCATCTACAGAGTTCATATATTTTTCATCCAAATGATTTTGAAGACTGCGGAATAAATGATAATTAGATAGGGCAATGTCTGGTGAATATGATGAGTGGGACATCGTTCCCCATTCAAACTGCTCCATCCTTTAGAATGTCATCCTCACTGTATGTAGCCAAGCATTATCCTGATGGAAGAACATCTTTCATCTTGAAACCAAAGATGGTCGTTTTTCTTCTAGCGCTGACTTAAGCCATTCAAACTGCTTGCAGTAGATCTCCTTTGTCATAGTTTGGTTTGGGTTTAAAAGTTTAAATTGGACAAAACCTTTCATATCCCATCAAACAGATAACAATACCTTATGTGGGTGAAGACCTTCTTTAGTCTGGGGTGCCGGTGTTTCTCATTTCTCTATCCATTGTCTTCGGCACTTGACATTTTTATAGAGAACTCATTTCTCATCACCAGTCACTATTCGGTCCAAAAAAGGTTCATTCATGAGATGTGGCAGCAAAGAAGAGCATACATTCACTCTCTGTGCACGATTAGATTCGGAAAGTTTGTGTGCAACCCATTGACCCAACTTGCTGACTTTTCCGATGGCATGCAGATGTCGATGAATGGTTGAATGACCAAATCCAAGCTTCTCTGCTAGTTCCTCAATAGTTACAATGGGATTTTGTTCTACTAGGGTTTGTTCTACTTGTTGAGGACTACAGATTTTCTAGGACAAGGCTTGTCTTCTAGGCTGTAGTTCCTGGCTCGGGATTTCTGGAACCACTGTTGACACTGACTTATGCTTATTGTCTCACACTTTCCATTGCATTGTTGCCTCTATTGATCTCATAAAACAAAATATGCCGAATATGTTCCTTTGTCACTTCCATTACAGTTTTGAAAAAATAACTGTTAAAATCGAAATGCATTCTTCAAAACTTGCACTAAGAATAAATACAAGGTAAAATTACTACCTGCTTTTATAGAAAGTTTATCTCATACCTCTCTGACTTTTAGTCCATGCAATTGAAAAAACCACATTATTTATGGGATGACTGAATATATACATATACTTATATATATATATGTATGTATGTCTGTATAATTATATTCTTTTATTTGTTTTAGCTATTTGAATGTGGCCATGCTGGAACACCACCGTTAGTCAAGCAATTGACCCCAGAACTTATTCTTTGTAAGCCTAGTACTTATTCTATCAATCTCTTTTGCCAAACTGCTAAGTTACAGGGACATAGACACATCAGCATCAGTTGTCAAACAATGCTGGGGGGGGGGACAAACAGACACAAAACACACACACACATATATACGATGTACTTCCTTCAGTTTCTGTCTACCAAATCCACTCACAAGGCTTTGGTCGGCCTAGTGCTATAGTAGAAGACACTTGCCTAAGGTACTACGCACTGGGACTGAACCAAGAACCATGTTGTTTGTAAGCAAGGTACTTACCACACAGCAACTCCTGTACCTATATGTATAGCTAGTCTCAGTGGCTTTTTGCCACTGGCGCCACCAAAATGGAACAATATCAACATTAAAAGTGCAAAATTGTAATGATCTTTTAGATGTTGACTGATGAGGAATAAGCTACAAATTTTCTGCTTGTTATATTTTTGTAATATTTCCATTTGTTGTGTAAATTTTTGAAATATCGTTCACAAACTACTGTGTGTGAATAACATTCATAAGGTCAGTCATTCACACACTACCATGTGTGAATAATATTCTTAAGGTCAACTCACTTGCAACCACTTCTAGGCTTTGTCACTAACTCAGTTTTTAACCAAATTAGATGATGTTTACATTTTTAGATTGGTCATATCCTAAGCTACATTTAGAGCTAAAAAAACTTTGAAAATTGGTTCAATAGAAAAAAGTTAAGTCAAATATGTGAGGTCACAAACAGAAGAATAATGCCTGAAATTGACTTTGAGTCCAAACTAAAAAAAAAAATCTATATTTTATTTTAGCTTATATGATAGATCTCGACAACAGGAATCTATCCATGTTAGTTATATGCAAAAGTATTTAGTAGAAAAAGTACTGAGGTAAAAACCAGTGAAAATAAAAGAGATTAACACCTGAAATCAACTTTGACTCCAAATATTATTCTTCTTTCAAAAGAAATCTACATCTAAATTTAACTTTTCTAATCCCATGACACTAATTATATCAAAAAAAAAATTTTAAATAAAGACTTACTGGGGCTAAATGTGCCAAAGACAGTGGTGATGCCTAAAAGCAAATTCAAAACATAAACATTTTGTTTCCGTGTAAAAATTTTGTTTTTGTTTAGTTCATATGATAGAACTCAAGATGCTGTGGTGCTAATCTTTTCAAAAAATATTCAAAATGACAGAAAAAGTTACTGTATAAGCTAAATGTGCCAAAAATGCGTAAAACAATTTTCAAGTAATATTATTACATATTACAGTACTAAGACGAAGAGCTAGCAGAGTTGTTAACGGGCATTTGCGGCATTTTGTCTGTTCCTACATTCTGATTTCAAATTCCATCAAGGTCGTCTTTGCCTTTTATCTTTTCAGTACTCAATAACATGAGTATCAGCTTAGCACTGAGGTCATTGTAATCAACTTCTTTCCCCTCTGGATTTGATGACCTTCTGCTAAAATTGGAAACCAATACTGCAAAATGTTCGATTCATTTCAGTATTCAGGTATCTTTCAAAGATCTACCTCATATTCATAGAATACACTATATTGTAATATAGATCTTTCACACATGGCAGTGTGTGAATAATATTCTTAAGGTCAACATTTACTCACTCACGACCACTTCTAAGCTTTGTCACTAATTCAGTTTTTTTAACCAAATTTGATGATGTTTATACATTTTTTAGATTGGTTATCACCTAAACTACATTTTGAGCTACAAAATATGAAATTTGGTTCAATAGAAAAAGAAGTTGAGATTTCAAATAAGTGAGGTCAAAAACAGGAAAATAATGCCTGAAATTGACTTCAGGCATATACACACAATACTGCATACATACTTTCATAAACACACACACACACACACACACACACAATGCACATACACATAAGTAACTTTTAAAATACCCATGAAGGAAACAGAGGTGAGTGTGACAAAAACATAGCTTTAAGGAGAGACGGGTAAGTTGACAACAATTGAGGACCAGTGAATTCTTTTCTGCTGTCTATCATAAATAAACACTAACACACACACACACACACACACACACACACACACGTACATATACATACATGCATACATACATATTTATTGCAGAAAAATGTTACTGTGGTTTAAAGCTTAATCATTTTCACCTAATCAAAAAACAAGATTGAGAAGCTGGCATTTTTTGCATGATAGTTGTCTATCACAAAATGAAAGCAAACTCATTATATGAGGAGGAATTTTTATTAAACAAATGAAAGCAAAACATTACGACAACTTAAGTTGCTAGAACTTCTGAAGTTTCAAGTTTTTTTGTTTGCTTTTAAACTTTAATTCAATATTAAGAGTAGCGGAATTTAGATTATTATTTCTTAGGGTAAATTGACAAGGTTTTTGCTTTAAGATAGTATGATTGGATTTTCAGAGTTGCAGGATTCACATTTTTTTATTTTCAGGCAAGTTAACAAGAACAGTAGCTGAATTGCAGACTTTATTTTTATTTTGCATTGACTTTGATGAACAAATTAACTTTGCCCTAACAAGGAGTAGGTGGCTCCTCCTGCCTTACAGTGGATGCATTGGCTATTTTTACATTTTTAAAAATTTTATATTAGCCATGGCTTTACTATTCATATGATCAGATTATCTTCTTACTATATAGTTGATATATTCTCATACCTTTTCTTGCTAGCTCTTCTTACTATTATATACAGGGTGTGTAAGATATTTGAGGACAGATTTATGTTTATAAAAAAAAACCAGATATATCATAAAAGATAACTTTATTTATTAGTTGGAGGGTTGTTGGTTTCGTTGTTCGTGGTGTTTCTAGCTGTATAGGATGCGTCTAATTTATTATTATTAATAGATGCTATTATGGTAGCTAAGTTGCATGTCAGGCTGTGGCCTATTCTTATTTTGTTCTTAAATATTTCTGTGTATTTATTGTTTACATTGAGGTGTTTATCTATTATGTTCATTAGTGAGCGGACTATGTTAGATTTGAGATTCATGTTGTAGGGAATGATTAGCCAGATCGTATCCTTATTGTTCTTCTTGCTATTATGGCCATATCTGGTATAGAACCTGCCATCATAACTGGGAAGGCTGGTGAATTTTTCTTTACGGCTATCTAATTTATTTCTATAGTTAGGTTTATTTTTGATATGTGTCTTTTCGGGGTTTTTTTGTGTTAGTATTGTTAGGTATTTGTGGGGCCGATATATGG
>NC_068984.1:93103448-93106815 GCF_001194135.2 Octopus bimaculoides | reverse complement strand
GATTCTCTATAGTTGGGTCTTTTTTATGGTTATTGTGTTCTATGAACTTAATTTTATGGTTAAATCCTGCTCTATGTAGTGCGATGTTGTAGGTTTCCTTATGCTTATTAAAAATATCTTGGTTAGAGGAGAGGCGTGATATCCTATTGCTTATACTATGTGCTAAGCCTCTCTTAAGGAATAGTGGGTGGTTACTGGATGCGTTTATGTATTTTAGGTTAGTGTTTGGCTTTATGTATGGTTCATGGAGTCCTGTGGCTAGGTTGCAATTGGCGTCTAAGTAGTTTATGGAGGTGTGTTCATTTTCTATAGAAATGGCTAGTCCAAATCTTACGTATCAATAACCATTTTTCATCTTTTAGACTCAAACTTAAAGCCAATAATATGTCCTTATCTAGCAACATTTGGGAACTGAAGGAAAGTGGGATCAGATTTAGCCTTAAGTGGGATATAGTATGGAGAGTGCAGCCTTATAGAGATAGTTGATATGGGTGTGAGATGTGCTCTAAGGAAACTTATGAGAGTTTAAGTATTGGGACAAGAACAACCTGATTAATAATAGATTAGACTTAAGGGTATCATGCATGCATAGCATCACTCGTACATTTAAGTATTTTCGAAATTAACGATTATAGGTGCCATACTTGAACTTTGATGGTGGAAATTAATTTTGGTGTCATATCCATTGTAAACTTACCCTCTAGTATTAAATATAATAAAATCATGTTATATGGTGAATTAAATTGCATTGCATATGTTATAGGCTTTGTGTATGTGGTATGCTATTTATAATACTATCCCATGAAAACCCCTACCTAGTTAGTCTGACTTCATCCTACTGATCATATTATGTATACTTGTGGTGACTTTATGTAAGTAAGTCTCCTTTCGACTAAATCATATACGCCCTAGAAACTATAAAATCATACACACAATAGCACCTGTAACATTACAACTTATAAAATCTCTTCAGTCTGAATACCTTTAACTGCCCTCGCTACTTTCATACCTATTACCCCTACTTTTAGGGTTACCTTTATCTCTTCCCTACCTCTAATTTTAATCCCCTGTCTCTTTATATATAGGTTATATATATTTCTTATTATTTTCTATAAATTCTTATTTTGTTTTCTTATTTTTATATCCTTATTTATTAACCTCTTATCCCTTATAAATAGTTATTTTTCTTGTTCTTGTTCTTAAGTCTACGCAAGATGGTTATACTATATCCATATAAACATATAAATATTTGTGTATGTGTATATATGCACATATATAAATGTATCTGTATGCATCTTAAATTTTTTTCTGATTCATGGCTTAAAATTAATAGATAGCATGTATATCTTTCCAGTTATTCTAGAAGTAAATGCCTTGAGCAGTCTTTCTATAAACTACCAAATATGTAATTAATTAGGTACATGAATGAATATTAAACTGATTCTCTGTAATCTTTCCTTTTTAATGTTTATACACACCTTTTACCTATCTTGGTTATGATATCATTTTTTAAAATTCTTGAATTTTACTTTTATACAACACAACAATATTGTTTATAAACAATCACCCATAGTGCCCCCAAATAAAATTTCCTCAGTATTATCATCTTAGGTTTCTTGGCATCTTGCCCCTCTAACTGGTAATTAACATCATCATTTAAAGTCTACCCCTACCCTGCCTCTTTTTATAGACAGTTACTTATATCCATCTGACTACTCCTAATGTCTTACTTCCTCCCTAAGGAAAAGGGATACTTATGATAATATTTATGACCATACCTAGCCATGAGCTGTCAATTCACCCTTGTCCTTTATTCAAAATAGACACAGTCTTCTAGTCTTAGATTTAGTAGTTGATAAAGAGATAAATGGATCACAAACGAATTACAATCCCTTATAACACTATGACCCCACTACGATTCATGTGATTCTTGGAAGTGTGGTCTATTCTTAGCTACAATAGCGACAACATGAATTTTTTCCATCTTTTTGCTGTTAGAATATTTGAGAAATATTATACTAATGTGTCCTACTTGTTAAAATTCTATTTATTTATTTGTGCAGCTGAAGATGGCACTGCATTTAAATTGATGTAATGATTGCATTGTTCAATTAAATGGAGTCACTTCAAATGGTTGCACTACATCACTACTTGATATTGTGTTGCTTATTTTGATTTTATACACGTAATCACACACACACACACACACACACACACACACACACACATATATATATATATACACATACGCACATATATATAAATACACATATATTTATCTACACACACACACATACATATATATATATATATATATATATATATATATATATATATATACACGCACACATACACATATATATACACACTTGCACGGATATATTCATACATACACACACATCCATACACATATATATAGATATACACCTAAAACAGAAAATTACAAAGAGAAAGAATTTGGAAAAACATCTGACTATTATATTTATCACCAAAGGTCAATTATTCAAATAGCTTCGTAAAACATTCCTTTAACACCCTACCACCTCCCAATTCCACCCCCAATCAAGTACCTTGTTTTGATCATTCACTATTTTCTTTCAGCTCTTATTCAACAACACTCTTTCACTCCCACACTGATTAACAAACCACCAACTGCACCCCAAACATACCCAAATCCCATATATAGAACAACAAAGCCCCAAACCCTCAGATCTGTTTGACAACGAATGCAAGGAAGTTCTCCAGAAAATTTTACAAGAAATTATTAAAAAAAATCTCCCCACGCCAGTTAACGAAGAACTTACTAGATCTACGAAATAAAGTGTAAAATTTATATTACTAAAAAATTAAAAATAATAAATTAAACTGATTAAAACTACCAACGAAGTCATTCTTTTTCTTTTTTCAAATATACAAACACACACACACACACTCATATATATATATATATATATATATATATACATATATATACAAACATATATATATGCATATATAATAGTATAAACAATATATATATAGGCATATTCATACATATATGTACATACCTACATATATATGTATATATATACATGAATATATGGGTACAGGACGTCAAAAAATGTGAAAAAATGAAAAATGAGAACATAAAAAAACAAAAACATGGAAAATGAGCTTTTTTTAGAACATCGAAAGAAACAAATAGAGAAACGAGACAGGCAACATAAAGAACAATCCCTTCATCAATTGTCCCCATATATATATATATATATATATATATATATATATAAACACACATGTATACATATATACATACATATACACACACACATGTATACATATATACATACATATATGCATATATATATATATATATATACATATATAT
>NC_068984.1:93099762-93102439 GCF_001194135.2 Octopus bimaculoides | reverse complement strand
TTAGGAGTGGTTAGCTACAACAAGACACACCAGGCATTCCATTCATTTCCCAGCTCAAAGAGGTAAGCCCTATCCTATGCTTAGGTTAAGGTATAAAACGTAACGCCCCAATATCAGTAGTGGAGCCTGATAGCATATACTAGTTTACCCCCACTGCATCATGCTGGTTCCGTACCCCTTTGAACAACATCAAATTCATTCATCCATCCATAAACACTCTCCAAACCTTCCTATCATTTATAAACTCTCTTGCCTCTCTCACTCCCAAACCTCTAACCACCAAAACTTTCCTCACTCCATCAATCCGCACAAACTGAGGTCTGCCTCTGGTTCTGCTACCTACCACTTCTGCTGCCTACTACTTCTGCCTTCATCACCCTCCTTACCATCTACTCCTCTTCCATCCTCTCCATGTGTCCAAACCACCTCAACATTTGTCTACTCATTTCGGTTGTCAGTTTTTCTCTCATTCCTGCTTGCCTTCACACCTCATCTTCTTCATCCATGTCACACCAACCACAGCCCTCAAACATCTCATCTCAAACACATCTAATCACCTCCTTTCTGCCTCTCTCAGCCCCACTGTTTCTGCACTCTATAACATTGTCGGAACGATCATGTCCTCATACACATACACAGAGATATATATATATATATCAGCATCATCATTTAATGTCTGCTTTCCAGGCTGGCATGGGTTAGACATTTTGACTGAAAACTGGTAAGCCAGGGGGCTGCACCAGGTTCTGATCTGATCTGGCAAGGTTTCTATAACTGGACGCCCTTCCTAATGCCAACCACTCCAAGAGTGTAGAGGATTTTTTACACCGGCATCAACCATAACTACAGTCTCACAAGCTTGGTATATCGTCAAAGGTCTTGGTCACCTGCCACTGCCTCCATGGGGCCCATCACCTGAATAGTGCTTTTTATGTGTCACTGGTACAGGTGCCAGTCAGATGGCACTGGCGTCAATCACAATTACGATTTCACTTGGTTCAACAGATCTTCACAAGCCCAGCATATCACCCAGTGATTGAATGATGCTTTTAATGAGCCAGTTACACAACCTTAAGCTTCGAGACCCTCCTTTTCCACACTGGTCATCTTCTGAGCAGCCATTTAATCCTGATCCTGAAGTCACTGACTACTAACCTATGTTGTGAGATGCATTCTTCACCTGGGAAAGTTTTGGCATTTATAAGCAGCCATCTTTCTTGTTTCCTAGAGAGAACGTAGTCAATCTGACTAGTGTGCCCACCAAACTGGTAGGTGAATAGGTGACTGGCAGGTTTCCTGAAGTTAGTATTACAGATAAGATCATTTGCATCACAGAACTCCAGCAGTCTAGTCCCCTCATCATTGCAGGAACCAAATCCGTTGCCACCATGCACACCATGGAAGCTCCTTGGATGTTGACCAACATACCCATTGAAGCCCCCAGCCACAAAGAGGAGGTCCCTGGCATTCATTGACAAGCTAGTCTGCTAGAGGGTGTCATAAAATCAGTCTTTCTGTTCATTAGGTAGCCCTAGCAGAGGGGCATAAGCTGAGATAATAGTTGCTATTCCATGTTGCAGCACTAGTCTAAGCTTAAGTATTCTATCACAGACTCTGACTACCTCGGTTACCTTATCAACTCATTTCTCAGCAAGGAGTATACTCACGCCTCCAACTCCATCACTATTCCTAACCCAGAAAATCTTATACTCATGTTGTTTGCCAGTGAGGAACCTAGCAGAACCTCTTCTCCACCTTACCTCCACAAATCTACACAAATCTTCATGCCTCTCAACAATCTCACCAGACCTACCTTTCAATGTGCCAACATTAAGTGTGCCAACTCAGAAGGTGTGGAAGGTGTGGGCCAGCAAAACACAGAGATGAGGGATAGCATTATGCATCTGAGAAGAAAGCTCACATGTGCATTTGGCAGACATCATAAACATACAAATAGGCATTAGGGCTACAGTTGAGGAAACAATAGAATATTTGGATAAGATAGCGGGTAATAAAACAAAAACAAATGAAGGGATGGAACTTTTTAGAGCAACAGTAAACAGAATTGAACAACTGGATTTCTTAACTTTACAATAACATACAGCGTGGAATATATATATATATATATATACATATATACATATCTATATCTATAAAAGGCAGGATGGTATGTGTGTGTGTGTGTGTGTGTGTGTACGTGAATGTAATTCATGCACGTCCACAAATTAGCACGCATATCGCTCTAATTTTAGGAGGACATTGGTCACGACCATGGCTGTGCTTTTGTCAACTTATTCTTCCCAAGACACCTGCGGATTGAAAATCGATTTTCAACCATAACTTTTACCAATTTTGAACGTCAGTGAAATCTGTAAGTTTGCTAACATGAGTTATGTCCCTTTCTTTCAATGGTGAAGAGGTGTGTGTGTGTGAGGGAGAGAGAGAGAGAGAGAGAGTGACAGCATACATTTTTAAAATTTATTTTTCCTTGCATCTTTTTTGAGTGAGGGACTGAGAGAGAGTGTGTGTGTGATAGCGTAACACCCCTCTCTCTCTCTGTCAAACACTAAAAAAAGACAGGAGAAAAAGTAAATAAATAAAATTTACGCTCTCTCTCTCACACTGCAATGCACACTTCCCCTCTCTCTCTCTCTCTCTTTCCGACAACACACACCTC
>NC_068984.1:93097089-93099386 GCF_001194135.2 Octopus bimaculoides | reverse complement strand
CTCTCTCTCTCTCTCTCTCTCTCTCTCTCTCTCTCTCTCTCTCTCAGTCAATCACTCACTCAAAAAAGATGAGAGGAAAAATAAATTTAAAAATGTACACTGTCACTCTCTGTCTCCCTCACACACACACACAATCAACGTACACCTTCTCTCTCTCAAACACACACTTTTTTTCTTGCACCCCACCATCAACATATACACATGTCCCTGTCATTTTCTCTCACTTTCACTTTATGCTGATATCAAACGAAATGTATGTTTCCACATCAAAAAACAAATAAAAATTTTTACGGAATTTACCTAAAGCTGTACCTTAACAGCTGATAGATCATTGATTCAAAACAAAAGACAGCCCTCACTGAAACTTATCTCCTGCCATAAAACCTTCAATGATATAATGATATCAGAAATAAATCACTGCTTTAATCCCCACCTCAAAAAACCTAACATCCAATTAGTGGGACACTCAAATGGGATAAAGAGTACATGCATCACAACAACAATAACACCAAGCGTGTGTTTGTGTGTGTGTGAGTATGTGTAGACTTACAATATATCCTATTGTTAAGAAAATTTTACAATCATTCAATAAAACTCAAATGGGATAGAGAGTACACGTTTGATCCACCTAAACAGTGCAACGGGACCCACTTGGTAGTCAAGTCCCTGACGCCCCACTTTATTGAGGCCACCATTGTTATGGGGTGTGGGAGGGGGAAATGTTTTCATTTCAAGGATGCACCTTTATCCCTTGGGGGAAGACATGCCGTTTAACTTCTGCAGATCGCAGTTCCTGGTAAGGCCATGCTTTGCCATGTCCATCAACAAATCCCAAGGGAGGCATCCATTTGGGGAAGCAGTGCTTTTCACATGGGCAACTTTATGTGGTCTGCTCCCGTGTGGGGAGTAGAAACGCTCTTTTTGTGTATGCTCATAGAGTTAGGCTAAAAGGGCCAGGCCCCTTATTTTTTTGTTAAGGCTGTTAGTAAGCCCCTTTTGCTAGGTTAGCTTAGGCTTAGGTTAAGGCTTAGTTGTGATCCGAACATAACCTCTTCTGACACAGAGGATCGGGAGCCCTTTTGGGCGTTCTATTTTCCTCGCTGGAAGGATTCCCAGCCCATGGGACAACGGGGGTTTGATGATGGGTGGGGTGTTTCGAAAGGGCTGGCATGTGCAGCCTGATCACTTCTGCCGGTCAAACTCCCAACCCATGCATTCCAGTCATGACACTGATTCTGCAGAACTGGGTTGAAAACTAACTTTAAAGTATAAATATAGATTTTTTGAATCAGCAATGTTGTGTTCAGTTAAATCCTATTTGGGGTGAAAATTCAATAAACTGATTCCTTGTGGGATTTTCCATTCAATCAGGATGAAAAATCGATAAACTGATTCCTTATAGGAGTTCCCACTAAAATTGATTACACCCCATTTTCAACCATAACTTTTACCAATTTTGACATAATTTGTTCAAACTTGATGCTGGAATTACTTAAGACTCCCCCACCCCACCCCTAAAAACAATCGATGAGTGGGAAAATCGATAAACCAATTCCTTGTGGGATTTCCCAATCAAATTGTCTGCAACCCATTTTCAGCCAAATGTTTACCAATTTCAATGGATTTCGCTCAAGTGTGATGTCGGTGTAACTTAGTTTGGTTTGAAACAAAGCGTTTGATTAGCTTAATAATGCTAACTTAATCCCGGGCAACGCCGGGCTAAACTGCTAGTGTATATATATATATATATATATATATATATATATATGTATAGCAATAAGAAAATGGAGGGGATTAAAAGGTGGTATTCATCAACTTGCAGACATTGCATTATGTCAATTTACTTGTTTATTTGTTTACTAAAAGGACAATAATAATAATGCACAAACACATGTGACATATTATGTCATATCAGTAATTAGAAGAATGACATATAGTGACAGAAAATTGGATATCCCATTTTCTGATATGACATAATATGTCACATGTATTTGTGCATTATTATTATTATTATTGTCCTTTTAGTAAACAAATAAACAAGTAAATTGACATAATACAATGTCTGCAAGTTGATGAATACTACCTATTAATCCCCTCCATTTTCTTATTGCTATATAAATTAATGGTAAAATAACTTTTTACTCGCACCCATTTATTGCACTTGGTAATGTAATTGCCATGCAATGAAAAAACACTAGTGTAATAATAATTGGGTATTCTTCCAGCAGTATATTGGATAGATATTATCTCTTAGTGGGTTGGATTCACAACCCCTAACTTTCTTGGATTTATATATA
>NC_068984.1:93092228-93094927 GCF_001194135.2 Octopus bimaculoides | reverse complement strand
CCTCAACAGGTCTTCGCAAGTGGAGTTTTGTGTCCAATGAAGGAAGGTACGCATAAGTGGGCTGGCTACACCCCTGGTGGAGGCCTTGGATTTATGTCTCACTTGGCTTGCTGGGTCTTCTCACGCACAGCGTATTTCCAAAGGTCTCGGTCAGAAGTCATCGCCTCAGTGAGGCCCAATGTTCGACGGTCATGCTTCACCACCTCATCTCAGGTCTTCCTGGGCCTACCTCTTCCACAGGTTCCCTTAACTGCTAGGGAGTGGCACTTTTTCACACAGCTATCGTCATCCATTCTCGCCACATAACCATACCAACGCAAACGTCTCTCTTGCACACCACAACTGATGCTTCTTAGGTTCAACTTTTCTCTCAAGGTGCTTACGCTCTGTCTAGTATGCACACTGACATTACACATCCATCGGAGCATACTGGCTTCATTCCTTGCGAGCTTACGCATGTCTTCAACAGTCACAGCCCATTTTTCACTGCCATGAAGCATGGCTGTTCATATACATGCGTCATACAGTCTGTCTTTTACGCTGAGTGAGAGTCCCTTTGTCGCCAGCAGAGGTAAGAGCTCTCTGAACTTTGCTCAGCTATTCTTATTCTAGCAGCTACACTTTCAGCGAACCCACCCCCACTACTAACTTGGTCACCTAGATAGCAGAAGCTATCAACTACATCTAGTTTTTCTCCCTGGAATGTGGCAGAAGTTGTTTTCTGCACATTTTCAGTGTTTATTGCTCCTGAACATCTGCTACATAAAAAACTAACTTCCTAATTAACCTGCCTTTGATATTGCTGCATCTCTTATGTGTCCATAGCTTGCACTTGGTCCATCTTATAGAGTTTCTGCCCACGCCTTTTCTACGGATTGAGCAGGGCCATCTACCTCAAGGGGTTTGTGTTTTGTCTACCTTCCTACTTATTAGGACTGGTTTTTGCTAGGTTGACTCTAAGGCCCTTCAATTCTAGTCCTTGCTTCCACACCTGAAACTTCTCCTCTAGTTCTGATAGTGACTCAGCATTTAGAGCAAGGTCATCAGCATAGAGGAGCTCCCAAGGGCATCCTGTCTTGAATTCCAGTGTTATTGCCTGGAGGACTATGATAAATAAGAGGGGGCTGAGGACAGAACCTTGGTGAACCCCTACCTCTACCAGGAATTCTTCACTATACTCATTTCCAACCCTCACCTTACTGACAGTGTCTCTGTACATGGCTCGCACAGCTCTCACTAACCATTCTTCTATCCCTAGTTTCCTCGTTGACCACCAGATGAGGGATCGGGGGACCCTGTCAAAAGCTTTTTCCATGTCAATGAAAGCAAGGTACAGAGGTTTATCCTTGGCTAGGTATTTCTCCTGAAGCTGTCTTACCAGAAATATAGCAGTGGTGCTTTTCCCGGGCATGAACCCAAACTGCATCTCATCTAAACTGACTCACTCCCTAATTAGTTGGTCTATGACCCTCTCGGTGACTTTCATTACCTGATCTAACAACTTGATACCTCTGTAATTATTTGTATCTAAAGCGTCACCTTTACTTTTCTAGCAGTTGATAATGGTGCTGCTACACCAGTCATTGGGTATGACTCCTTCATGTATCACCTGGTTAACAATACGGGTGACTAGGCTATAGCCGACACTGCCAGATATTTTGAGCATCTCTGCAGTGATTCCTGATGGGCCGGGGGCCTTCCCTGTCTTCATACTCTTAATTGCTTTATCTACCATGGTACTGTCAACTCGGATAGCTGGTCCCTCTGTTGGATCGACATTTGGCAGACTCTCTTTCTCCCATTCATTCTCTTTATCGAGCAATCTTTCGTAGTGGCATCTCCAAACCTCTTTCTTTGCGGCCTCGTTTAGTGCAAGCGTACCATCATCCATGCGAACACATTTCTCTCCCATGACATCACAATTTTCTCTCACACACTGTCTTGCAACACGAAATACCTCAAGTCTTTGGTCCTCACGGTGCAGAACATTGACAAATTGTTTCTTATCTGCTTCCCCTCTGGCTAAATAAACCTGTCGCCTAGCTTCCCTTCTGGTAGTCTGATACAATTCCCTGCTACCACCGTTCTTCCAGTCCTTCCAAGCCTGTTTCTTTAACCTAATAGCCCTGTCAACAACATTGTTCCACCACCACACTATTTTGGGTCAGGAGGGGACTTTGCTCTATCTACAGATCTGGTCAGTGACCCTCAGCAGGTTGTCCCGTAGAAACAAGCAGTTGTCTGCCACGTTCTGTGAAGCTATACGCCCCTCTATTTCGTCAAATGCTTCGAGTAATAAGTCTCTAAATCCCTGTCCATTCACAGGATCTTTAAGCTTCCAGATCACATATACATACACACACACACACACACACACACGTACACGCACACACACACACACACACACACATATATATATATACATACATATCTTATATATACATATCTTCAACTCTTATTTCTAGCAATGCTGGTATTATCTTGTATCCTTGATTATATATATATATATGTGTGTATGTGTGTGTGTGTGTGTGTGTATGAGTTCTTTCTTCTACGCATCGCTCTCACTTCTTACTACAAATCTCTTCTTATAGATGTAATAATTCATTCTTCTACTATTACCGTCTCCGATGAAGGGATACATTGGATTTTCCCTGAAACCGCTTTATACATAAAATATAATTCTAACTTTGCCATTA
>NC_068984.1:93067470-93092065 GCF_001194135.2 Octopus bimaculoides | reverse complement strand
CACACACATACATACATATAAATTGGGTCATCCCATAAATAATGCATGAACTAAAAGACAGAGAGGGACAGAATACACTACCTGCAACAACTTGCTTTAAAAGCAGGTTGTAATTTAATTTGTACTTATTCTTAGTACAAGTTTTGAAGAGTGCAGTTCGATTTTAACAGTAATTTTTTGAAAGTTATAATGGAAGTGTCAAAGGAACATATTCAGCGTATTTGCTTTATGAGTTCAATGAAGGCAACAATGCAACAGAAAGTGCAGTATATGGGAATCGGACAGTAAGCATAAGTCAGTGTCAATGATGGTTTCAGAAATTCCAAGCTGGAAACTGCAGCCTAGAAGACGAGCTTCATCCTGGAAGATCTGTAAAGCTTGACAAAGACATCCTGCAAACCTTGGTGGAACAAAATCCCATTGTAACTGTTAAGGAACTAGCAGAGAAGCTTGGGTTTGGTGATTCAACCATTCATTGATACCAGCGCTAGAAGAAGAATGATCATCTTTGATTTCAAAATGAAAGGTTTTCTTCTATCAGGATATTGCTCAGCCACATACAGCAAGAAGGACATTCCAGAGGCTGGAGCAGTTTGAATGGGAAATGCTGCTCCATCCCCGATAATAGACTGTGATGCTTAACTGACATTACTTGCTCATATAATGTAAGATAATGAGAAAAAGAATATGAGAAATTAGAAAAAATACCAGAGCCTAAAATACAAACTTCAAAGAATAGGAGCCTTAAGAACAAGTTGCAAGAAGTTTGAGTGGTTAGTTGAAGATGTTGGACATCAAAATGAATTTCCTCTCTCTTTAAAAAGCCTGTTTGTTTGACACAACAAGGATGATAAGAAAGATGTTTGATATCTAAGGTTGTATAATGCAACTGGACATGTAGTAATCCAATGCTGGCAAAATATCAACAAAATGCTAAGTAAGCAATAATAAAAACAATAAGGATGGTTTCAAATTTTGGCACAAGCCTAGCAATTTTAGGGGGAGGGTGTTAGTTGATTGTATTGATCCCTAGTACTTAACTAGTATGTTACTGACCTGAAAGGGTGAAAGGCTAAGTTGACCCCAGCAGTATTAGAACTCAGACTGTAAAGAGCTGGAAGAAATGTAGCTAAACATTTTATGTGATGTGTATGGCAGAAACTGGGGAATGCTAGAGTTAACGTACTTCATGGTATTTAGTTTCATCCTCCAAGTTTACATCCCAAGATTCACTTTGCCATTCATCCACTTTACCTTTCATAGTATTGATAAACGAAATCCCAGACACATTTTAGTGTTAATCCAATCAATTTCAACCCAACAAATTTGTAATCTTGACCCAATGTAAGGAACCATTATTATCAAGCTATATTAAGAAAATAAAAATTAATCCAGACTCTTGTTGCTGGGAATTCCCTTACCATCATAGTATGAGAAAGAGGAGTAAGCTGACATTGCACTTGTGTTTGTTGTAATCTCAAGCAGTAAAATATGGTTTGGTTTAATTCTGAATGTCCATTTACATTCTTTCCTGTTAAACAAACAAAAAGAAAAAATGTTGAGAATTTGAAGCTATTATATAAGTTATATTATAATTAATCAATTAATGGCTTATGTTGGTGGGTTTTTAAAATGTTGGGGAGGCAGTAGTGAATGGTGTCCTTAGTAGTGGTGATGACTAATGATAGTAAAATTAGTGATTGTTCTTGTTAATTAGAACAAATCAGCTCCACTTGAGGAAGGTCAATTCACTGTTTGGATGTAGACTTTAGGCAGTTAGAATATGTAATATAGAAAGGGTTAATGGCGATGAATGTTATAGTAGCAGCAGCATGTTTTCATGATGTTGGAGAAGAAGAATTTCTTGCATCTCCTTCATAAAAATGCTTTGAAATTTTTTGGGGGTCATCAACTAAATTCATTTATTTCTTTCCTATATTATCAAATTAACATGAAAAATATATTTATCATAGCATTTTATGACCTTTTGTTGCTCTGTTCTTTCTCAACAGCTTTTGTTTATTGTTTTGAAATTTGAATAAATTTTACCCTTTTTCAAACATAAAAGTGCAAAGTCAGTGAAAATGAGCTTTTTGACAGCTACTTCTCTTTGCTTTCAGTCAAGGTCCCAAAGTCACCAAAATCATTTGAGACATTTGTGCTGTGTATGGAGAAGGCACTATTACTGAAACAAGTACACAGAAATGGTTTTCATGCTACAAGTAGGAGAAATTTGACTTCAGACTCTTTGCATTTTAGCTGATCTGTTCAGTTCAATGAGAAGCTATTGAATGAGCCCATCTGTGAGGGTCCATACCAATCCACTAGGGATGGTCTCATGATATCATCACCAGTCACCTTCACTTGATGGTGAAGGTGATGGTATCAATGTGCCATAGAAGTGAGCATAGAAAGCTATAAGCTTGTTGTGTGCAATGAGTTACACTGCTCATGGCTTTTTCACAACTTTCTTGGCTGTCAATAATGATAACTGAGGGAGGTTAGACTATTATGCTTGTTACGAATTAGAGGGAATAAATATTGAAGCCATGGAACAGAATATAAATAGTGAGATTATTATCCAATCACTAACATACTGGATGCAGCATGATCTTTTTTGTCTAGAGACTGAAATTTTAATGAAAGAGATATGTATTAATTAATGATCCTTGAACAAATACTAATAAGTAGGATAATACATACACATCAGGGTCAAATAGTGCAGTTTGTGGAACATTCAGGAATCTTTTTGGTCCACTGACGACATCAATAGTGGGGCTGAGGAAGCAGGAAGGAACTGTAAAATATTTTGGCAGATAAAAGATAAATGATTCACCAAGTCTTGTTGCCTTCATAAAAGCAGAATTTAGTTTCAGGTTTTGTAAACTATTAAACAGAAAGAAGATCCATATCTCCATAAAATAAGAAGCTAAATCTATCAGGAATATTTCATTTTTGTATTTTGAGAAGGTCATTATGCCAGTGAGAAACACATGCACTGTCTTTTTCAATTCTTTTATTATTATTACTCAACTACTTAACCAGTTAACTAATCAATTGTTTGATTAATCATTTGGTCAATCAAACAAAGTCCCTTTGAGTACTTTTATTACACTACCATTCAAACCTCATCAATGACATGCCATGTTTACTCCACATCTTCATCGAGTCTCCTAACTTACAGATTCTATATTTATATCTATTGGGATGGGAGAGTGTACAAGGTAAATTTCAGAAGTTTTGAGACTTTTTTAAGAGAAGCAGTTATAACTGCTCTACATTAATGTAATTTTACTATATAACTGTAATGTTAGTATATATTGTAATTTTAGTGTGTAATAATAAATTTAGTATATAATATCTAATAAACTGAGTTGCCAACTTTTTAAATCCAGATTGAAGAAGGTGGCTGTAACATACCCTAATAAACATTTCTTGTCACAGCTGACAATTTTCCAAAATGCAGATGGGCCATGAAGACAATCTGGAAGCTCACTATAAAGTTTTGTGATCAACTGGACAAAAATACAACAGAAACTTATGAAATGCTCCAGACTGTTTATGGATTAATTTATATGAGCTGAGCATCTATTTTTTGCTGGCACAAGAAGTTCCAGGATGGTATACAGGAGGTAAGAGAGGATGAAAGATGTGGGAAGGAGAGGGATGTTAGAATATCAGAGCTGAGTGAGAAAATTCACAATTCTCTAGATGAAGACCATTGTGTGTCAATAAAGACAATAAGTATACAGTTTGGAGTTGTTGTAGCAACTGTAGACAGAATTATTCATGAAGACCTGAATCTATACAAATTTTGTTCCCAGGATGCTCAGTGAGGAAATACTCATTCTTTATTGCTTTGAGTTATTAAAATGAAAGATGAAGAGAATCATTGAGTTGTGATTTTATCTGTACCATCACAAAAAGTAAAACAGCTGGATTTGAATGTCTATACACACATGACATGCATGCAACACCCCCTCCCAACACGTGCAAAGGCAAAGACACTAACTATAAAATAAATATCATCATCATTAACATTTAAAGTCCATTTTTCATGCTGGAATAGGCTATATGATTTGACAGGATCCAGCAAGCTGTAGGATTGTGTTGAGCTCTGATGTTAGTTCTACAGTTGGATACCCTTCCTAATGTCAACCACTCTACAAAGCATACTGGGTGTTTTTTCATATTGCCAGAAGAAGGAAAAAGGGGCAAAAGGAAAAAAGAATAGAGAAAACCCTCTTTGACTAAATGGGGATGGGTAGTATTTGAGAGGGAGACGTGGAGCAACAGTTTTATGCTAAATGTTGGGAGGCTAGAGTGTAATGGAAACAGAAGCCCAGGAGTCTTGCAATTGTGATACAAGACTACTTTGCAGTATATAAGGATGAATGGGAGTAGCTGGAAAGTTGGAAAGAATACAGTAGTGGTGGGGGGATAGGAGGTAAGTTTCATAACAGTGAAAGGAGAGATGGTTAGAGATGGGGGGGGGGATTATAGAGGAGAATGTAGCAAGTGATGGTGAGAGATATTGGAGTGTCTCAGGAATTTGATTATGGTAAAGTTTGATGGTAGATATGGGCAGTAATTGAGAATGATAGAGATAAGACTGGAGTATGTCAGAGAAAGAAAGAAAGAGGGGGACAGGGAGGAGGAGAGAGAAAGAGCAATGGCTGAAGGCACAGAAAAGAAATGACAGGTGGAAATAGTGTGGGAAGGGATGACAATGAGAAATGGAAGTGGTTTCAGGGGGAAAAAGGAGGAAGGTAACTGAGAGGGAGGGGATGTAACATGTGATTATCTTGCTCTCAGGTGATGACAGCAGCTGAATTGTAGCAAAGATAAAAGTGTGATGTGATGTAGAGCAAATGCTTGATTGGGTAGCAAGTGTGGAGCAGGGGTAGGGCCTTGAACATACAAACACAATGAAGGTGGTTTTAGGATATCATTTCTGCTGTGATGGATGGGTCTTCTCAGGCACAGAAAATCATCAATCATCTCTAAGGCTCAGCATCTTTAGATCAGTCTTCAAAACTCTGTCCAGGTCTTCCTGGGTTTCCTTTTTCCACAAGCTCCACCTGCTTTAAACAATCAACACTTCTTTATGCAACTATCTTCATCCATATGCATCATATGGCCAAACCAGTGCAGAAGCACTTCCACACTACATCTGATACCCCTTATGCTTAATTTTTCTCTTAGTACATTAATACTCTGTCATATATGTAGAACTGACATTCACATCCAATGGAACACACTAGCTCCATTTCTCTCTAGTCTTCACATGTCTTTTGCATTCAGAGCTTAATATCACACTACGATATTGCATTACTGTTTGTACGCAAGTATCATATAAACTTCCTTTTACTTAGAGAGAAAGACTTTTTATTGCCAACAGAGGTAAAAACTCTCTGAATTTTCTCCATCTTATTCTTAGTCTAACAATTTCACTTTCAGAACGTTCGTCTCTACTGCTGATTAAGCCACCTAGGTAGTAGAAATTATCTACTATCTCAAGGGAACCTCCATATTATTTGAGAAAATCAATTTTCTGTGAATCTTCAGTTTTTATGGCTCCTAACCACTCATACATTTCACAGAATTTACACCGTACACATATAGAGACACATGCCCACACACATATGCATAAGCACTCTTACAGAATCCAAACCATGCCACATAGATTCACACACACACATACACACACACACACACACACACACATACGTACACATGCATGCACACGCACACACACACACACACACACACACACACACACACACACTTTACCTCACACATATTCTCACTCACATTTCTATAAACATAACATTAGAATCTGTAAATTAGGAAACAGAGAGACCTGAAGCAGACTTGGAGTTGAGCGGGCATGTCATTGATGAGGTTTGAATGGTGGTGAAAGTCCTCTGAAGAACCTAGGTTTATCAACAATGATTAATCAAACAATCTATTAGCTAACTGAATAAATGGTCAACTAGTTGACTGGTAAAAATAAAAGAAATGAAATAGAGCCAATGCATGTATTTATTATTAGCATAATGATCCTCCTGAGATGTAACAGAAACTATCATGAATAAAATTACAATATCGCATACTTATTTCTAGCATATCTCATACTTATTTCTATGTGCTAGTCATTATAAATACTGTGATGTTGGAAGTCGAGGAGTCAATATAGTCGGGAAGTCAATATAGATAGTTGTGTTTTACTTGTCTAACTATACTGCTATTTCAGAGTGGGTGAAATAACAGTCCAACTGAGGATTACAACAGTGGCGACAAGGAATTAACAAACTCATAAGGAATTAACAAACTCATAAGGAATTAACAAACTCACCAGGATTAAACAAACTCACATAGAGTTACAAAACTCACAAAAGTTTTTTTGTGTAAATTTTAAGTATACAAAATCGCAAAATTATGGAAGATTTGTTGGCTGGTTTGCTCAAGTTGCAAAAACAGCAACAACAACAACTGAAAGAAGAACAACAACAATTACTATTACTGCAACAAATGCTGCAATTAATGAATTGTAGCATTTATTGCTGTAATAGTAATTGTTGTTGTTCTTCTTTCAGTTGTTGTTGTTGCTGTTTTTGCAACTTGAGCAAACCTTCATCTGGTTCATACTTAAATTCCATTATTGAGTTAACATTTCATTAAAAGAATGCTGTAAAGATGTTCTCGCCAGATTATGTTACTAACTCAATGATGGAATTTGAGTATGAACCAGATGAGGGAGTTATCTTCAAGGTGTACTATAGAAGATATGAACAGATCTTCAAAAAAGAGTGCAAAGATTGAGACAACAATATGAAAACACATCTAATCTTAAAAAAACTGGCAGCAGGAGAACATGAATGTTACAACGATTATGTACTTTTGAAAAAACTTTCTGATATAAACTTTAAAAATACAATAGACATATTATGTAAAATTTTAAGAAAGCAGAATGCTTTCTTTGTGGAAAAATTGGACATGTAAAAGCACACTATAAAACCAAGATGACAAAACGTTGGAACAGAGAAAAAAGAATAAACAAGATGTTGTTGAAAGAAAACGGTAATGTGACAAAGAGGAAATTTGTAAATGTGAAAATTAAAGATATAAGAGTAAAAAGGCTGTTAGATACTAGGAGTGATATTACCATTATGAATGAAGAAACTTGGAAGTATATCAGTAAGCTGAAATTAAGTAAATCTACTAAAGTAGCCCACAGTGTCATGGGTAAAAGATTTGTAGAAATGACTGTGCGAACCAAGGAGATGGTGACAAATGGAACAGGCTCCTTTTAACGCGTCGCACAATCGACACAAAATATATAACATAACATAAGAGAGCTCACATGTGAAATGCAAGGAAATGCCAGCAAGGAAAGAGAGAGACAACCATTAAAGATATATAGAGAATAAGGTCTATTGGTATAAACTAAAATGTCTGTGTAAGTGTGAGTGAGTGCGACATAATAACACAATATATATGACAGGCCGTCGTGTGAACAAGAGTGTGTATACATAAATATGTGTGTGTGAGTGAATGAGAAATACAGAGCATGGAAAAGAGTCTGTAACATGGACGATAAACATCCTGAACACAAAGATAAGAAAACACCAGTTCATAGTTCAGGTACACAGTAAATAGAAAGTCTGTATATAAGAGGTTGTGGCTTCAAAGCAGAGCTAAGTCACGTGATGTGAAGATGAGGCTTCTATGCCGAGCCGGTTACTTGAATACAGGAGATTCTCATAGGTTGATCTGGCTGTTACTTCGCGGTGGAAACAATTCACACTAACAGCGTCAGGAGAAGCTGCGGTTGCTGTTGGTAGCGTGTATGTAGTGGCATCATGTTGCCACTGGTGACGAGACTGTAGTAAACATTTGAACGGTGGTGTTGATGTCGTCACTGGAAACTGGCTGGTTGGTGTTCTGTGTGGTCAACGACCAGACCTCAGAGAAATCTGAAGCCGAGACAAACTGGCGTGGATAAAGCAGGCTATTTATAGAGAAAAAGGGGCTCCAGAAGCCTCTGAAAAACACTCTCTCACGTGACCTTATCAGAAGGCCACAATTGGTTGGTATGCACCCTGGTGCGAAACAGAACCAGTGACAAATGCCACGCAAATAAGAACCGATCAGAGTGATGGACACAGCAGGGTCCAAGGCGGGCTGAAGGCTAGATGTTACTCGCTACGTTCGCATTTGTAAATATATAACCGAGAGAGGTGGTTTCCCTACAGGTTGTATTTTGTAGGTGAATTTGTGTGTAATGTGACATTTCATGACCAAATGGAAAAGGTAAAGATATATGCATTCAAAAATTCAGTAAATCTACTTGGCACAGAGTGGATGTAACTGTTCAAAATGTGAAATGTGCCCATAATTGTTTTGTCTGGGAATATAGTCGGTTCAGTTGAAGGTTGTAATGTGGCTGAGGGATTGAAACGCAAAAGAAAACATTTATTTCCACTTGTTTTCTCAGATGAACTGGGCTGCTGCACAAAAATGAAGGCAAAAATTGTAATAAAACGAAGTGCAACACTTGTATTTAAGCCAAAACAGAATGTACGCATCATGGCGCTAGAACAGGTAAATAAGGAACTTGAAAGACTTGAAAGCCTAGGAATAATGGAGAAGATGGATCACTCAGATTGGGCAGCACTTATGGTCTATGTTAATAAGAAACATACTAAGTTAAGAGTTTGTGCAGATTTTTCAACGGGGTTGAATGATTGCTTAATCTCACATAACTACCCATTGCCAAGTCCTAAGGAAGTGTTTGCAAAACTGAATGGAGGGAATTTCTTCTCAAAATTAGACCTCTGGGAGGCATATTTACAAATCCAAGTAGAAGAAGAATGCTCACAATTATTAGCCATTAATACATACCATGGCTTATTTAAATTTAAGTGGCTTCTCTTCGGTGTAAAAGCAGCCCCTTCCATATTTCAACAAGTAATGGGTACAATGCTGGTGGACAGTGATTTTGCTATCACTTATCTAGATGATAACCTAATAAAAAGTGAATCACATGAACTACATGTAGAACACGTAAAGAGGGTATTCGAAAAGATAAGAGAACATGGTTTTAAGTAAAGTGAAGAAAAATATGAGTCCTTTCTGAAAAAAATTAAATACTTGGGCCAGATAATAGATAAAAACAGATGAAAACTGGATCCATCCATAGCAACTGTGATAAAAAATATGTCCACACCGAGTAATGTGACTATGCTACAAGCATTTTTGGGATTAGTGAATTATTATCAAAATTATATCCCCAATACACACAATGTAAGGGCCCCACTCAATGATCTGTTAAAGAAAAATGCAAAATGGTGCTGGACTGATAAGTGTCAGAAGGCATTTGACAAATTAAAACACATTTTAAAATTGAACTTATCATTAACGCATTTTGATCCAAAGTTGGATATTATATTGGCTACAAATGTGAGTGATTATAGTGAAGGAGAAGTGCTCCTACACAAATATGATGATGGGAGTAAAATGGCTATAGCTTATGCGTCACAATCATTACTACCAGCTGAAAAGAACCATAGCCAAATAGAAAAGGAAGTGTTAGCAATTATATTCAGTCTGAAAAAATTCCGTAGAGTTATTCATGGAAGAAGTTTCTGTCTACAAACAGACCATCACTCACTACTGTCAATATATAGTTCTAAAAAAGGAATACCAACACACACAGCAAATAGACTACAGCAATGGAGCCCTACATTATTGAATTATGATTACAAATTGGAATATTTACTGTCAAAAAAACTAGGGCATGTGGATGGTTTGTCCAGACTGATACCGAAACACTGTGAACCATTAAGATCAGAAGGAGAAATGAAAAAATGTAATGTGGAATGTGATACAAAAATTAATGGTGACCCTTGAAGATATAAAACTAGTTGTAGAAAAGACAAATTCATAATAGAAACGAATAGTGGACAAGAAAAGTAAATAGGAACAAGATTGGTGTGAAACAAAACCAAGACATGAACCTATACTCAATTTGTGATGGCGTACTGATGTATGCACAGAGTAGTAATACCTGAAACATTGTAAAAGAAAATGTTGAGGGAATTTCATGTTGGACATCCAGATATTTTGAGGATGAAAGCTTTAATACGTAACTACATATACTGGCAGAAATGGATAGAGAAATTGAAAATTTAGTAAAAGGCTGCAGAGGGTGTGCTCTAGCAGCAAAATTACCAACAATAAAAAGTGAAACTTGGCCAAAAGTAGATGTTCTATCGTTGAGACTACACATCGATTTCACTGGTCTCTCAAATGGTTCATACTACTTAGTGATAGTAGATAGTAGATAGTTTCTCTAAATGGCCAAACATTCATAAGTGCAAAAAGCCAACCTCCTCAGCTGTGACAAACTTTTTACATGAGCTGTTTGCGAGATTTGGTGTCCCAAACACAATAGTGTCTGATAATGGAATGCAATTTGTGTCTTTTCAGTTAAAAAAATTTCGTAAAACGTTTGCTGTTGAACATGTAACTATGGCACCATACCATTCCAGATCTAACGGACAAGCAGAACACTATGTTGATACATTTAAGAGAGCCCTAAGAAAGTTGAATAAGGAAGTCATGGATTATGTAGCTCTACAACAATTCTTAAGAGTATACTGTATGACACCAAATTCAAATACACCAGCAGGTATGTCACCAGTGGAACTGATGTTTGCGAGGAAAATAAAATCAGTCTTCGACAAATTGCTACCTGGCAAGAAAAGAAAAGTTGCTATGGATAATACAGCAAGATATTTCAAAATTGGTGAAAGTGTATTTGTTATGGCATATAAGAACAGAAAACAAAGTTGGAAACATGGTGTGATTACCAAATGCATAGCAAAAATGCTATACATGGTAAAAGGAAGAAAAGGGGTATACAAGAGATACATGAACTAACTAAAGATTCATTGAGAATGGAAGAACCTAAGAGAATGGAAAAATCAATGGAATGGTTATATAATGCTTTTCAAGTCCCAACACCACTACAAATAATTGAACCCAGATACACAAGCAAAAGAAAAAGAAAACGTATGGAGTTCCTGAAAGCGGATGCCGAACGAAAAAGATATTAAATATGTAACTGTATGAAAAAAACAAAAACTCAAAAAGAAGGAAGTGAGATGATGTAAAAATTATTACTAATAAAAGAAATAAAATTATACTCCCTAAAAAAGAAAAACTTAAAAGGGAGATGTTATAGAGAGAATAGTAACACCCCTCCCATGTGATGAGTTGTATGTGATAATCATTACAAATACTGTGATATAGGAAGTTGAGGAGTGTCAGTTCAGTAGTCCAAGATAGATAGTTGTGTTTTTACTTGTCTAACTAACTATACTGCTATACTGGAGTGGGTGTTATAATAGTTCAATAGAGGATACAACACATTGTAATATTTTCTCATAGCAAGACATGTTTTTTATAGAAGGTTAGAAATGAACAACTTCACTTGTGTGATGATGCCCATTTACAACCATCATGTGATGTTAGGACAAGGGTACATATGAATGCATGCACACACACAACAGGTGTCTTTCAGTTTCCATCCACCACACTCACTCCAAGACCACATAACTGGCAAGCAAGCTTCTTAACCATACACCTATGCCATGTAAAAAATACTCAGTCAACTCTATGAGGTGGTTGGTATTAGAAAGGGCATTTAGCTGTAAAGATCATGCCAAAACAGATACTGAAGCCTGGTGTAGTCTTCTATCTGGCTGGCTCCTGTCAAACTGTCTAACTCATGCCAGCATGGAAGATGGACGTTAAATGATGATGATATATATATATATTCAATTAAATATGCCCACCTTTTAAAAAAAATTGGTCTTGTAAACTAGTCAGAAATCAATGTTAAACATGAAAAATAAATGTTGGTACACAACTTACCTGTTACAGATTTAACATAAAGAAGTATGAGGAATTTACATTGAGTTTTCTTTAGGTATTGAATGTGTATACTTTTTGCTTGCATGGAGACTTGATGATTAGAATAACCAGTTTCAGATGGAAAAGATACTACAAAAGATTATAATAATATACTTCCATTTTTAGAATACTAAAATAACTTTTTCTTTCATTACTCACAAAGGAAAATTATACTTGAAAATTAAGAGTGAAATATTAAAATAAAATTGAAAATCTTGGTCATGTTTTCTTTTCTATACCATAAAGTTTGTAGGAGATTGTTTCACTAGAGTTTGTTTCAGTTAACATGTTGTTAAATGGATATCAAACAGTTTATAAGGCCATGAGACTGAAGAGAAGTCGTCTTATCCTGCATCAGATAGCTGAAGGCATGCTGCCCAACTTAGTATGAAAAGAAATGAAATTGGACATCAAACAGACAGTAAACCACTAGAATGACCAACTTTGGAGTGTATCTTGCTCTGTTGAGTGTAGACTCGTAAATCACAGGATAAAATGTATGTCTGTTAGAGTGTGAACAAAAAGTACAGAAAGAAGATTTTCTATAGAGTATTGGAAGGGAAAGATAAAAAGATATACATTAAAATAATTAGAAAAAACAAGCAACCGATCTGGTCCATTCCATTTGTTGTCCCTTACCAGAAAATCCTCCTTATTACACCTTCTGACAAAAATGAATCCTCTGTCCAGTTCCTGATTCCCCTGATAGATAGATATACATTTTTATTTTTATTTCTATACGGTTGAAATAATTTATTTTTTTCTTATGCTGTCCCTTAAAATCATATCCTCTTAGTCATATTGCTTTGGTTATTGTACTCACTCATATACTCATTTATTTATTTATTTACTTGTCTAAATTTAATTTAATTTAATTCAGTTTAATCTAGTTTGAATGTTATTTTGCTCTCCTACTTGCCCATAGTGGCCACGGTTTTTTTATCCATTTATTTTTTTATTTATTTATTTACTTATTTATTTATCTGATTTGTTTTTGTGTTATCTGTTAACTATCAACGAACTAGAACCACATCAAAGTTGTCAAAAAAATAGCTGACCAATTAGGTTGCAGGACTGACTACAACCACTGCACACAAGGATTCAGAGACTTGTTGACTGAAAAAATAATGAACACGAACACAGTACTTTGTTCATCACCTGGTGCCATACTCTCTTTAGTACCAACTAGCATCCTACATATAAACTTCCACCTCTGAAACATGGACCATACTTTCAAACCCACCACTGTAAACACAAGCATAATGTGTATTTATAAGTAAACAAAATAAGAACCACTGCCTGAATTTACCCTTCCTAAAAAACTCATCCTTAGAACGAATATACCTACCTATCCACCACTGGACAAAATAACATGAATCATGGAAGGCAATACTTTCGCTTTCTTATAACTAATCCATTTTACTAAATTTTACTCCTCTCACACCCTAAGTCTTGCTCCTATTCTTCTTATGTCCTCTTCAATAAGAAAAATATACTGTACCTATTAGTAACTGACTCTTGTATGTGTCGACTCTCCTAACGATTTAGACCCTCTGATGAAGCCTAGAGGCACACTCAACATCCAAACACTATCTACCCATCCCTACAGAACACTGAAGAGATGGAGCTTGCATGGAGAATATTATGGCCTCTTGGCAGAAACGGTGTGAAAGCTTCACATGCAACACACAGTTGTTCTTGTGAAATCAAAGCCCATTCCAGGAGCAGTTTTGCTTTCAAAGTGTTGAGCAAAGCAGGAGAAGTGCTCAAGACCCTCATCTCCAAAATGAGCCAAACAGAAAAATCCAACAAGTTGAGATTGGGACTTCTTAAGAGCCATACATCCTTGCCTATGAGCGATGGAATGTTTTTCTGAATCCAGTGTTGTGTCTGTTTGGAGCTGTAGGATGGTGCTAAGTCTTGTTGGTGGCTTCAAGGTGCACCGTGAAAGTGTTCATTCACCCATGGAAGCAGTTCAGCTTCCAAGATGTCACTTATGTATTGCTGGGTTTTAATGTTAACATCTGAGGGCACAAAAACAAGAGGAGACCTTCCAATGGTTGTCACAGTTGCCCAAACCATAACAGACTGAATTTGGACGTTGATTTACGAGTCTACACTCAACAGAGCAAGATACACTCCAAAGTTGGTCATTCTAGTGATTTATTGTCTGTTTGATGTCCAATTTCTTTTCATCAGTGAATACTAAGTTGGGCAGCATGCCTTCAGCTATCTGATGCAGGATAAGACGACTTCTCTTCAGTCTCATGGCCTTATAAACTTGTGTGAGCACGTGATGGTAGATCATCTTGTAGGGGTGGGTTCTGAGATTGTCCTTCAGTACTCAATACATTGATGTTCAGCTTATTTTTGCTGTGGCAGCCAGTTTTCTGAGAGAATGATGAGGATTTCACCATATCTTTTCTCTGGTACTTTTGATAAGCTGAGGGGTCTTCACACTTCCTTTTCGACTATGTCCAGGTTGATCAGTGGTGGAACCAGTCTCTTGAAATTTCTTGACAATTTTCCAGACTATTGTTCAGTTAATTTTAAGCTATATTATTTTCACCTCCTTTGTGGAGGGTTGTGATTGTATTTTGGTCTATAGCCATTAGCTAATTTATAAATCTGAATTTATATAGTCTGAAACAAAAAGCAGGCACACTAAAGTTTTATAATGATGTATAATTTTCATATTTTATCACATTTATTAACAGTTAGTAAAGTCCAAAGCTTTGGCTGCCTTAATTTCAGGACACCCTGTATATATCTATGTGTGTGTGCCTTTGCATCTCTGCTTGTCTCTCCCACTACTTGACAACTAGTCTCCATAACTTATTGGTTTGGCAAAAGAGACCAATAGAATAAGTACTAGGCTTTATGTCCTGGGGTAGATTTGTGCAACTAAAATTTTTCAAGGCAGTGCTTCAGCATGGCCATAGTCAAATAACTGAAACAAATAAAAGATAAAAGATACAGTAAGAACTTACAATTATTTATCGACATGTCAAGATAACTTGGCAGACATGAGTTGTTAATATCAAGTTGCTGTAAATTTAATTCAATGTAGGAAGATTCATCTGTGTGAAGTGTGAAGTGGCAATAATCTGGTAAGCTGAAATATTAATGACATTCAGTTATGTAATATTTTTACACTCAATTAAACAAGGTGTATTACAGAAGTTGAGACTTTTTCAGGAGAGAGATTTATTTCAAAGTGCAAAACTTTAATCTTCTTCAAAGTAAGATCCCTTGACTTCAATGCACCTGTAGCACTCTAACTACTTCATGAAGGTGCCATGGAAGACCTCTAAAATGTCATAACCCCCTTCATCGTCTTCAAAATGACTGCCTGAGGTTCTCCTTTAGCTTGGGGAGTAATCAAAAGTCACAGGAAGCAAAGTCTGGACTGTAGAGTTTTGATGCCTATCTTTAACAAGTACTTGATCACCAGAATAGTAATAATAGATCCAGCTTTTGTTATCAAAGATGCAAGTATTCTAAAATTGGAGGTAATAAGGTCAATCATCTCTTTGTTGTCACCAATGCGCCTTTCCCTCTGTTTGTCACTGAACATCCTGGGAACAAACTTTGCACAAATTTTGTTCATGTTTAGATCTTCATGAATAATTCTTCATGTACAATTGCCACATCAACATCAAACTATGCTTTTTATACATGGTGATCATCATCCAGAGAGTTGTGAATTTTCTTATCCAACTCTGATATTCTGGCATCCCTCTCCTTCCCACATCTTTCATCTTCTCTGACCTCCTCTATACCATCCTTGAACTACTTATACAAGTGAAACACAGATGCTCAGCTCATATAAGTTAATCCATAAGCAGTCTGGAGCATTTCATAAGTTTCAGTAGCATTTTTGCCCAGTTTATCACAAAACTTTATTGCATAACAAGGTTCTAAATTGTATTCTCAGCCTGACTGCATTCTGCAAGCTAGTTAGCTGTGATAAGCAATGTTTAGTAGGGTGTGTTCAAAGTGTTCTTACAGCCATCTCCTTCAATCTTGTATAAAAAAAGTTGGCAGTTCAGTTTATTTGATGAATAGTAATGATACACTAAAATTACAATAATGTAGGACAGTTATGACTGCCTCTCCTAAAAGATTCTCAAACCTTCTGGAATGCACCATATACAATGATGAAGTTCACATTGATTTTTATTCTTAGAATTGACTAACAATTGACAAACTATCAGTAATATATTTAGGCTGATTTAGTTGACAATAGTCCACCTCTTACAGAGTTTAGTCATGTTGTTAACTAAAGGAAATCAATATTCCTCAGTTAAAGAAAATTTTAAATAAATCTAATTGCTTAGCATTTTTCTTATACAGCTTTACATTTTCTAGACAGCTTGATATTTTCAAAACATTCAGCTATCAGTGGATGATTAACTCTATTGATGTCTCCAAAATATACTCAATGATTTCAGTTTAGCAACTCAAGTCAATGAAAATTTTTCACAATGGTAAGCTGCACTTTTACTCAGTAATTATTCATACAAAAATGGACTAGACTAGAAACAGTTATGTCTCAGCCTTGTACAATGTGTAACATAGGTAAATAGAAATGAACTATTAACCCTCCAACCAATAGTCTAATACAGGGGATAATTTAGAAAGCCATGAATATGAGATATTCTGTATAGGAGGGAGCTATGACTATAATATATTCTGTGCAAAGGATATAGAAGCTAGAAAGTCACCTTCAATATCATTTTGTTTTATTAAATAAATGATAAAGAACAGTCTTATAAGATATTTGGATTCAAGAGATGAATCTATGGTTTAATTTATGGTTTATTAAGGACATATATTCTAGGACACCCAACATTATAATTTATTAAGAACACATATTAAGGACACCCAGCATACTAGAAGTAGCAGCCAAAACTTCCTTAAATGACGTCTTACATTCTTAAAAAAAGGAACACATACAAAGGATGATGTAGTCCTTCATACATTCTGTCTGAAAGAGAAGACAGGATGGACACTGGTGGAATGCATTGATCTAATCAATCAAAGTCAATCTATGGCTGAACATCAACATAGACCACTGGCTCCTGTTTCCAAGTTAGACAATATAATTGAGGAATGTGCTACACAAAGCATAGAAAGATAGTTACAAATCAATTGAAATCTTACAAACTCATGCAAGAGCTTTGTGCAATTATTCAACCTGATAGTGACAGTCGCTAAATTGCCCTCAAATCAAACATTATCACCTTACAAAAAAGGAAGGACACACTGAATAGTATAGTCATAAAAAAGATAGTATGATCATGATGGAAAAAATTTCATTAAGGTTCTGCTCAATCAGAATAAAACTGGAGTGAAACTATAACAGCAATAACATTAGATGGAAATTATGCAGAAACCTCTGTGTGTATGTGTGTGTGTGTGTGTGTGTGTGAGAGAGAGAGAGAGAGAGAGAAAGAGAGAGAACTGATGAAAAACTCGATACTGCCCCAGCAGTATCAAGTTTGGTGCTTAAAGTATCCTGAATTGAAATCCAATTGCTATGACTTTCATATATTTCCTTCCAAATCAATATAAAATATGTTTAATCACCTATGAAAATGTGCTGTGATCTTTATTGCATATTTTGGCAGAGATGAAAATTTTTATCTTATATCTTGAAACTTAGCTTTTTAATGATCCATGCATTAAATATATTAACACTAAATTCAAGTAGAAAAAAATGTGGTAAAAAAATATATCATTAATCGATGACTCATCTTTTCAGTTTCCCATGAGGTATGAAAGATAACTTCAGATAAGTTTGAATATTATTCTGATTTCTTTTGATGACCTTCACCGTCCTGTACTTGCTGAATAAGTTGCAAAATTATAAAAGGTTGTGCATTTAATTTTGTAGAAAAATAGTATTGTTTAAAGGTTAAAACCCTTTAAACAATTCTAAATAAATAATCTCTAAACAAGTAAGTAAATGTGCTAAAGTCCATCGTTTCCAGATGATTAACTGCAATCAGTCAAATTTGCATATTATAATAATCAGTTATACTCATTATCTCACAAAATTGGCTAAGGACCGAGGAAATTAAATTGCAATAGAATTATTTACCTCAATCAAGTTTTGATATCAAGACCAGCACAAGATGCCTGTATCTCTGTTTGATTTTCCAGAATGATGTTATCTAGTTCTGTTGTGATTGTTCTTTCTGTTAATCTCTGACAGAACAGACTCATGATGGAACAGACCCATGATCATGGGTATTCCAGTCATGATTATCCAGCCTTTTAAAGGAATCTAGAACTAAGTTATCTATTGTATTCTTTACTCTGGTAATAGTGCGTGATTTCAGGCAGTTTGAGTGACTTCTTTGCTTGATTCATGCTGTGCTTTATATCATTTGCAAGTAGAGTAAAGCAAAGTACTTTCTTTGCGTTAAGAAACTATTCTGTCTATTGTAGCATGAAGAAATGGATGCAAATCATTGAGAAAATTAGAATGAAAGGAAAAGTGACTAAAGTACAAATTGTTTACTTACTTGTAATCAGTTCCACTAGCTGTTGATATCATAAACTGATCCTTAATTCCAGGATATTTGTATACTTTATTTTCTGGACAGGTTTCCTTTGCTAGAAATAAATTGAGAATATCAATCCTGTAACAACAAAATACTTATATCTTAATAGTCTTTGTTTAATGAAAGTCATTTAAAAATTATACTGTAGCTAATGAAACTATGTTGATGATATACACATATACATGTATTTCCTCTCTATCTGTATATATTATCTTTTCTTTTACTTGTTTCAATCATTAGATAGTGAGCATGCTGGGGCACTGCCTTGAAGAATTTTAGTTGAATGAACTAACTCCAGTACTTGTTTTTTTTTTTAAGCCTGGTATTTATGCTCAAGATTATCAGTTGCACCTGCTAATCTTTCTCATCATCCTTACCCCCATCACCTCCCCCTCCTCCCAACTCTATTTTGCCCCACCTCCCTTGTACATGTTTTAATATCATCAACCTGCAGAAGTTTAAGATGACTATCAACAACAATCTCACCAACTTTTGAAGACATGAAATCATCATGGGTGGCTTATTTCTTGCTGTATATAAGAAAAATTACTAAATATTTTTAGAGTAGAACGGTCAGAAAGAAAACAAGTTACCTTTAGGAATAGCTTTGTAAGTGAGAATGAAACCAGAACTGAATATATTTGGTTTGTTGTAGAATAAACCTAGCATGGAGGTCTTTGTTGTATACTGATGGATTTTTTGATTCAAATGCTCAATTAGAGTGTTTCCTGAAAATGTTAAGATATAAAAAATAAAATGTATTTCACAGAATGTTTTACCATACTAACATATACATTCACTATTAGAATGTTAATAATATTAATACGCTTAGTTTTGTATGCTTTTATCAGTACCTGTGGTGTGTCACACTTCAAAGAAGCGAGCGAGAGGAGGACAGAGAGGAAGTAACAGAGAAAGAGAGAGTGAGAGAGAAAGAGAGAGTGGGAGAGAAAGAGAGAGAGAGTGAGAGAAAAAGAGAGAGAGAGAGAGAGTGAGAGAGAGAAAGGGAGAGAGAGAGTGAGAGAGAAAAAGGGAGAGTGAGAGAGAAAAAGAGAGAGTGAGAGAGAAAGAGAGAGAGTGATAGAGAAAGAGAGAGAGAGTGATAGAGAAAGAGAGTGGCGACGGGTTCGTTTTGCGTTTTTAAATGTTTCAGAGAGGAAGTAAGAGAGAAAGAGACAGAGTGAGAGAGTGAGAGAGGAAGAGAGTGAGAGACAAATGAGAGTGAAAGAGACAGTGATTGGTGATGGTGTTCATTTTGTGTTTTTAAATGTTTATCACATTGCAAGAAAAGTAGATACATAGATCGGAAGTAAAGTTGATACATAGATACATACACTAGGCGTAGGAGTGGCTATGTGGTAAGTAGCTTGCTTACGAACCACATGGTTCTGGGTTCAGTCCCACTGCATGGCACCTTGCGTAAGTGTCTTCTACTATAGCCTCGGGCCAACCAAAGCCTTGTGAGTGGATTTGGTAGATGGAAACTGAAAGAAGCCCATCATATATATACATACATATATATATATATATATATATATACACATATGTATATGTTTGTGTGTCTGTGTTTGTCCCCCCAACATCGCTTGACAACCGATGCTGGTGTGCTTATGTCCCTGTAACTTAGCAGTTCAGCAAAAGACACTGATAGAATAAGTACTAGGCTTACAAAGAATAAGTCCTGGGGTCGATTTGCTCGACTAAAGGCGGTGCTCAAGCATGGCCACAGTTAAATGACTGAAACAGGTAAAAGATTAAAAGAGTACACACATTGTTAAATTAAAAGCAGGAGAGAGGAGGAACACAGAGGAAGTGAGAGAGACAATAAATACATAGATCCATAAACACAGCAAATATTGGATGTCACTTTCACTTTTCATTACCACATGAGGATAAAATTAACTCGCAAGTAGCTGAGTACTCCACAGACATGCATACCATAAGGTAGTTATCAAAGAGATCCAGCCTCACACAGAATGTGACAAGGCTGGCCCCTTTGACTTACAACTACAACTCATTTTTGCCAGCTGAGTGGACTGCAGCAAGGTGTACCTTGCTCAAAAAACACAGCCCGCCACAGGGAATCATACTCGTGACTCTTTATGATCGTGGGCCGAATACCCCTAACCACTGAGCCACGCACAGGTTCTAGTCTTTCTCATTCACAAAATGAGCCCCCTTTAATTTTGTTCCGATTACTTTTAATTTTAGTATATCAATGCAACTGTGAATTTTGAATCTCGTAAATTAAAGAATCTGATGCTATTTGGAATTAAAGTTGGGAAATTTGGGTAATTTTAACTAATCAACCGACAGCAAGGCATTAACAACTTGTTACTATGACAACCGCACATTGTGTTGTGTTTCACCCGCCTGTGTTGATTCTTCACACTACAAGATTTACTTCACCCGCGTGTTTCGTTTTAATAAAAGTTTATAGTTATCAATTAGAATTTTATTATAGATATTTTTCATCATTTGATTAATATTTTACATATTTTTCATATATAGCAAAAGTTGTTTACGATGTTAATAAAGTTTCTTGGCATTATGAAGGTGAATGGGGATCTTTACCCTTTGAACAGCACATCGAGAAATTAATTTTTTGTAACTAAACACTTTCAAACTTTGGACACTGGTAGTATGTGTCATATAAAATATCTTTTACTCTTAGTACTGTTGATAAAAGTTTGTATTTTCAAAGTTATTTTATGTTAAAGTTGTTGTATTTTGGTAATTTCAACCAATCAGTGACGTGTATTCAGCTGAATATAATTACTGCTGTTGTTTGTCAACAACAACTTCTGGCGGTGTATATTTTGTTTGTCACTGTTATTTATGACATATTTCATCTCAGTTACGTTTGTATAAATAAACGAGTATACCTGAAGCATGTTTACTTCATGGCACCACCACAATCGTTCGTGCATTTCTACTGCTTTTAGCTTTTTTCCTGTTTTTCAGCTACTATTTTCGGAAAGACATTTTTGTCCCCTCCCCCTCCAATTTCTTCATTTTTCACATTTTTCCATAACGCTAACCCTAAAATTCCAATCCTAACCCTAACTGTAACCCTAAAACCTTAACCCTAACCCTAAAACCCCAACCCTAACCCTAACCCTAACCTTAATTCTAAAACCCTATCCCTAACACTAAAGCCATAACCCTGACCCTAAAACCCTAACCCCTACCCTAAAACCTTATCCCTAACCCTAAAACCCTAACGCTGACTCTAAAACCCTAACCCTAACCCTAACCCTGAGTCCCCAAAGCTAAAACCAGTACAAACGCATGAACGATGTCATAAATAACAGTGACAAACAAAATATACACCGCGAATAGTTGTTGTTGACAAACAACGGCAGTAATTTTATTCAGCTGAATACACGTCATTGATTGGTTGAAATTACCGAAATACAACTTTAACATGAAATAACTTTGAAAATATAAACTTTTCTCAACAGCACTAAGAGTAAAAGATGTTTTATATGACACATACTACCAGTGTCCGGAGTTTGAAAGTCTTAACTTGTTTCGGTCATTTGACTGCGCCATGCTGGAGCACCGCCTTTAGTCGAGAAAATCGATCCCAGGACTTATTCTTTGTAAGCCTAGTACTTATTCTATTGGTCTCTTTTTGCTGAACCACTACGTTATGGGGACATAAACACACCAGCATCGGTTGTCAAGCGATGGTGGGGGGACAAACACAGACACACAAACACACACACACACATATATATATATATATATACACACATATATACGACGGGCTTCTTTCAGTTTCCGTCTACCAAATCCACTCACAAGGCTTTGGTCGGCCTGAGGCAATAGTAGAAGACACTTGCCCAAGGTGCCATGCAGTGGGACTGAACCCGGAACCATGTGGTTGGTAAGCAAGCTACTTACCACACAGCCACTCAAAGTGTTTAGTTACAAAAAATTAATTTCTCGATGTGCTGTTCAAAGGGAAAAGATCTGATGAATGGAATACATGAACTTAATACAGATAGCTTGGCATTATTTATGAATTCTGTATGCAAAAACATAAGATACAGGTATTCATTTTCTTGGGATAAATTCTTTGCTGACCAGTGTTATTCTTATCTTAATTTACAAATCCAAACACGAAAACGTTACTCAACTTTGAAGTTTTGGAGACAGATGTCCCCTTTTCACACACAAACACGACAGGTATACATAATACTGAAATATGCATAAAGGAAACACATGCAGACAAATATATTAATATAATTTTAACACCTAAGTGTGCAAAAACAAGAGGAGACCCTCCAATGGCTGTCACAGCCACCCAAACCATAACTGACTGTGGATTTTGATGTTGATTTATGAGTCTACCCTCAACAGAGCCTGATGCACTCTGAAGTTAGTCATTCTGGTGGTTTACATCTCATCAGTAAACACCAGGTTGGGCAGCATGCCTTCAGCAATCTGATACAGGATAAGACGACTTCTCTCCAGTCTCATAGCCTTACAAACTTGCATGAGCACATGACAGAGGATCATCTTGTAGGGATGGGTCCTGAGATCATCCTTCAGTACTCAATACATTGATGTTCAGCTTATTTTTGCTATAGTAACCAGTTTTCTGATGGGACAATGAAGATTCCACTGCATCTTTTCTCTGGTACTTTTGATAAGCTGAGGGGCCCGCACACTTCTTTTTGGGCCACATCCAGGTCAATCAATTTTCCAGACTATTGTTCAGTTAATCTAAAGCTTTTGCACTATAGTTGTATTATTTTCGCCTCCTTTGTGGAGGATTATGATTGTATTTTAGTCTATAGCCACTATCTCATTTATAAATCTGAATTTAGTCTGAAACAAAAAAGCAGATACACTAAGCTTTTATAATGATGCTTAATTTTTATATCATTTATTGATAGTTATTAAAGCCCGAAACTTTGGTTGCCTTAATTTTGGGACACACACACACACACACACACATATACTAGAAGAATTATATATATTAGCTGGGCCCGTGAAAAATTCACAGAAAACATTAAAAGTGTAAGCATCTGTAAACAGTGTACTGGTGCCATGAGAAATGTTTGTATATTGTGACTGTCTGTCTTTACATTCTGAGTTCAAATTCTGCCAAAGTCGACTTTGCCTTTCGTCCTTTGGAGCTCAATAAATTAAGTACCAGTTGTGTACTGGGATCGATCTAATCAACTGGTCCCCATAAAAGTTTCAGTATATTGTGACTGTTCCAGAATATAGAAAATAATGTAACACCAATGACTATATAATCCAAACAAAATATCTCTCACTCTTTCTTTCTCTTTCACTCTCCCTCTTTCTCTCTTACATCCTCTCTGTCCATCTCTCACTTCTTTGAAGTGTGACACACACCACAGGTACATACAAAAACAAAAAGTTAGCATATTAATATTATTGATAATGATGATTACTAACTGGAAAACAAAAGATGTAAGCATCTGTAAATTGTGTGCTGGTGCCATGAAAAATGTTTCTATATTGTGACAGTTACATGCTGCATGTGAAGCATTCACCCCTAGACGTAAGACTGTGATTCGAAACAGAGGTGGTCATATCGAATAAATGTGGCAATGTCATAATTGTGTTTCTTTTACCGTTGGATTGCAATGCTCACATCTGAAATATAACAATATTTTGCTTTGACAAAATTGAAAACATTTGATTGCCTTAATGTTAGGACACACTGTATTGGCTGGCCTCAAATCTCACCTGCGAACCCATGGAAAACAAACCTCACCCAGCTATTCTGATTATATGTCTGTGCACACGTTTGAATGTGGTGTGTGCCAGAGGGTTTGCAAATCCAATGGGGGTCTTAAAAGACATGTTAGGATCCACAATGAGCAGAACTTACTTGCAGGTATTGGTAGTGCAAATCAGAGGTGCAATCTGTGTGGGTGTTTTTTCAAAACACTGTCTGGTTTAAAAAGCCACATCAGACGCCATGAAAGGGCTAAGGTGTAGGTGCAGGAGGTGGTCAAACTCTGTTTAAGGAGTAGACAACCACCATATATATA
>NC_068984.1:93065335-93065987 GCF_001194135.2 Octopus bimaculoides | reverse complement strand
ACCCATATACACACATATATACATGTACGTTCTCACACATTTATATGTATGTGTTGTCCAACCCACTATCCGGCAGCGTCCAATTCTCTAACGGTTTTTTTCAAATGAATCAAGTCATAACCTTATCCATCTATTGTTTTCATAATCGGTCATAATGTCTTAAGATGATTCCCATGCTTTCCCTGATGAGAAGGTTACAATTTTAATATCAAAGATCCCTATGGATCACACAGGTTGTAATCCTTTGAAACATATGTAGGAATAAAGTATGCAATTATAACATGCGTTTTCTCCATTCCTTAAATTCTTATATATATATATATATCTGGCACTCTGTCAGTTACAACAAAGGTTCCAGTTGATCCAATCAATGGAACAGTCTGCTTGTGAAATTAATGTGCATGTGACTGAGCATTCCCCAGACACATGTACCCTTAATGTAGTTCTTAGCCAGATTCAGTGTGACACAGCGTGACAAGGTTGGCCCTTTGAAATACAGGTGCTACTCATTTTTGCAGCTGAGTGGACTGAAGCAATGTGAGATAAAGTGTCTTGCTCAAGGACACAATGCATCACTGGGAATTGAACTCATGACCTTACGATCATGAGCCAAATATCCTAACCACTAAGTCACATACCTTCCCCCCCCCCC
>NC_068984.1:93048768-93065320 GCF_001194135.2 Octopus bimaculoides | reverse complement strand
CCCCCCCAACACATATGGAGGTAGTTTTCTTTGATATTAATCATTTGGCTGAAACTAACCTGTGAATGAGCTAAGTTTATTTTCTGTTGCAAATGTGTGACTTCTTTTGTCAAAGTTAGTACATTTCCTTTCTTAATCACAGCTAATGGCAGAAGCCATGCATGGTGTAGATTTCATTTCTCCCACTTGTTTTAAAATTTTCATGCAATATATTACTATAGAGATTAACCAGATTTTGTACATAATCACTAAAATATCTTTGTAGATTTCAAATTTCTAGTAGCATTAATTGTAATTAAAAATGATCACTAAAATTATTTTATTAAGTCTGAATAATAATTTCAATAGAGTCATGTAGAGTTCACAGTAGCCTGCACCTTTCTAACTCATATTTACCCCCCTCCCTTGCTAGCATAGTTGATTGAAAAAAACATGAATTAACTCTTCTGGCAACTCACCTCTTCCTTCTCTATTATTAAATACAATATTTGGATGTATTCCCTTTGTCCACCACATTTTTATATACATGTATGGTATGCGAGTTGCATACATGTACATGTGTACATGTGTGTACTCATAAATCCAGGATGTATACATATGTGTGTATGGTTACAAATATACATATCAATCTTTGCTATATAATCCACTTCCACCTTCCTTCTTCTCTTTTCTGGCTTGCATGAAATCTATCCAATCTTTCCTTGTTTCTCCTTGCTGGCTCTTGCCTTAGATGGTTTGTGGTACTGAGGAAATTGTTATTTATTGAATAAATTAGCCATGTACAAAAGCCCTTTACTCGCTGGTGAGTGTCTTCACAAATCTTCTTTTCAGGTGCTGACAATAGTCCCCCAACTGTCTTTCCACTCTCCTTTCTGAGTATATAACTTTAGGGCTACCACAAATCCTGTTAGCAAATTGCCACAAATCCTGTTAGCAGAAGTGAAGGTGTCTAGATGTGTGATGTGTGCAAGAGGTAAGATGGAGGGGAGCCTCACATGGGCAAAGAACTTACCCTCACATGGGTAAATTCTTTTGGGTGGGTGGTAGTGATGGATGGGTGTGTATGCAAACTTTTGGTAGAAAGATGGGTAGATATAGTAATTGAGGCCAGTGTGTGTGACAGGATAGTGAAGCTGAGACAAGTCTACAATATATATTTTTTTCTGCCTATACTCCACAAACTGGGCTGGTAGATAATTAGAAGGACCAATTTTTTAAAAGTCTTTTTGCAAACTAGTTGATGACAAGTGACAGAGAGTTTATTATTGTAGCCAGTGACTTCAACGGATATGTCGGGCAGAAATCCAATGGATTTCAGGGTGTGCAAGGAAGTTATGGCTTTGCTTCTGGAAATGTAAAGGGAGCAAGGCCACTGGAGTTCAGTGATACAAATGATCTGATAATCTGCAACACTAACTTCAGGAAACAGCCAGCCACCTAATTACCTACCAATCTAGTGGGCACACAAGACAGAAAATAGGGTAGACAAATGCTTGAAAATGCAAACAAGAAACGTACAATCTGAGTTAGGTTAGTGGTTCAAAGGGCTCAAAGAAACAAATCACTCTTACAAAAAGAAAAATAGATATAGCATCTCAAAGATCATCTTTCAACAAGTTGAGCAGCATCACGTCATCTTCAAATTCCAGTTGATTGATCCTATACCTGCTGGTTTTGATACCACTTCCAACTCAGCTGTGCATGTCAGTCCTGTCCATAAAAATTATGAACAGGACAGGTGACAATATGCACCCTTGATGGAGATCAACACCCAGATTGAATGGTTTCACACCAATTTATCCAAACACAAATACTAGGGCATTCATATCAAGACTTTGAGGCATCAAGAAGCTGTCCAATGATCCCATACTACTGCCGAATCTTCCGTGGAATGTGGTCATATGCCTTTTCAATATCTACATAGCAAGTATTCACCTCTTGATGATACTCCCACAGTTTCTTGAAAACCTGCTCCTGTGTAAATATTTGGTCAGCTGTGCTGCATCCAAGGTGAAAACCACATTGCTTGCCAGCTAGCTTGGAATTGACAGTATTCCTCCATCTCTTCACCAAACACCCAGCATAGACTTTACTAGGGAGGTTTAACAAGGAGATTCCTCTATAATTCACTCTTTCTTGTCTCATTTTGAAAATTGGGATAATTATTATCATTTCTAATTACCACTTCTTAGGTGCCTGTTCCGTGATCCAGGCCACTTGGTGCAAATGAGTCAGCTAGAGAATACCTTCTCTATTTAAGGCCTTTAACATCTAAGGGTGTTGCCACATTTGAGCTTGTTAATTGCTCCTATGACCTCTGTCTTAGGTGCACCTGATGTATGTTAGATGTTGTGACTGGGTTTAGATCAGCAAAAGTATTCTCTCCACCTCACAAGGATGAATCTTTCTTCAGAGGGAAGGACACTGAATGAGTTTCTGGGAGCAAGGTGAAAAGAGGGACTTATTATGAAGTTTGTGAATGGCCTGCCAGAATACTTTATTTGCTGATGTAAACTGGAGTCCAGCTTAACCCTAAAGTCTTCCATATCTTAACCTTGAATGCCTTTATTGTCTCTGCTGCAATTTTTCATGTCTGCTTGTGCAAGTGCAACAATGAGGACTTATCTCTAAGTCAATCTTTGTAAGCTTCCTTCTTTGCTTAGATGGTATCTTTAACTTCTTGATTGAACCAAGGGGTCCTCCTATCATCTAGTATCACATCGAGCTGAATTTGCCTGCAGCATTTGACAGCTGAAGCAGAAACTGCCTAGATGAACAGTCGCTACTCCATTTCAACATTCTTAGTTTGTTCAGGGAGTTCTTTGAATTTTGATGCAACAGTATTTGCATACCTGGTCCTGGCCACCTTATCAGTCAGCGCTTCCCATTTTATCCTGCTTTATCCTGTAGGTTGAGCTGGCCCTGCTAGTTTTGCAGGTTTTCTTGGCTTTGGGTAGTCTCAGGTTGCAGACAACTAGATGGTGATCAGTTGACATTTCAGCCTCTTTCTTAACATGAACATCCAGCACAGAATCAAACTGATCAGAGACAATAATAAAATCAATTACTGATCTCTGCCCCTGATCTCGACTAAACCATGTACATTTACGGATGCCTTTGTGCTTGAAGGAGGTGTTCATAATAGAGACCCAATAACTAGAAAAGAAACCTAATAAAGCCTCTCTTTTTGTATTAAGATCAGGATTGCCATTCTTTCCAGTTACTCCTTTTCATGTCAGGCAGTCAGTACCAATATGTGAATTGAAGTCTCTTATTAGGATATATGACTCAATCTTAAATACATCTAATGTTGTAGTGATTTCATCACCAAAGGCTCTGTATTCAGACTCCCTGTTAGACACATATGTTTGCATCACTCACAGAGGCCTGTCTTTCAGACTAAGCTTGAAGAAGCAAATCATTGTTCCCAATGAGATCCAGTCCATGATACATTCTGACAGCCAGGGACTTGTGAGTATCCCCACTTCTGCATGTGCAGTCATTCCTAGCACCACACTTGAATAGTGGAGTTTCCATCCTTCCTCTAAATCTACAGTGCTAGAGCCATGGAACTTTGTTGAGGAAACCCTGACTATATCTAGCTTGTAGCAGCTGGCCTCTTCTGCAAGTTCCTGCTCCTTAATTGTAAGGGTTGTGACATTCTAGTTACCAACTGTTTGGATTTGCTCTCTTCTGGACCCTTTTTAGGATTTCAAGAAATGTAAACTTTGTGAAAGGTTATTAAATGTGGAAAATGCATTGAAGAAAGAGGGTCATCCCGAAATTGATCCAAGAGAGAGATCAACTATCCTAGTTGACAGCAGTATTATAGATAAGGATATAATGATAGGAAAACCCCTGGTTCATCAGGCATTATTGTTGAGATGCTTAAAATATTTGGCAGAGTAGGATACAGTCTAGTCACCCGAATAGTTAATCAGGTATACAGGAAGGTGTCACACCTAATGACTGAGACAGCAGCATTATACCAGCCATTATAAGGTTAAAGGAGATGTCTTAGGTAGAAGTAAGTATAGAGGTATGAAACTGCTGGACTAGGCCATGAAAGTAATGGAGAGAGTTAATTAGGAACAGAATTAGACTTGGTTTTGCTCTGGGAATTACTACTGATGATATCATCATAGTCAGACAACTGCAGGAAAAATATTTAGTTATGAGTAAACCATTGTATTCAGCATTCCTGGAGAAAGACTTTGATAACGTATCTTCCTCTGTGACCTGGGGGTCTCTGAGGAAACTAGGGGTAGATCAATAACGTACGAAAGCTACAAGCCATGTACAGGGGTGCAGTCAGTAAGGTTAGAGTCAGCAATGAGTTTAGAGTTCACCATTGTTTGGTCCTCAGTTGCCTCCTATTCATTATTGATCTCCAGGTCATAACAGAGGAATTTAAGACAGGCTGTCCCTGGGAACTACTATATGCCAATGATTTCACTCACATGGTGGATCTGTAATACAATTAGAAAAGAAATTCCAGCTGTGGAAGCAAAACTTTGAATCAAAGTACTTTAAAGTTAACTTAGCAAAGACCAAAGTTTTAGTAATCAGTAAAACAGACAGGACTCTACTATATTCAGGTAAATGATTCTGCTTAATATGTAGGACAGATATAGGCAGGAATTCCACATAGTGTATGGGTATGTTGGGCTATCAAGAAGACAACCAGTGTGAAAAAGAAAGTTCTGGAAGCTTAAGAATCCTTTAAATGGTCAGAGATTTAGAGATGTGTTACTTGGAGCATTTGACAAAAAAGAGGAGGATGTAGTGATATAAAAGTGTGGAGCACAACCAGAGGTTCCTACAGGACAACTTTCTGAGGGCCACCCTTCACCTGTTTCCAAGCAAGGTAATATTTCTCCATGGTTAGACATGTTTTCACATCAAACAATATTACATTACACAAGGATAATAGAGATTTTAAATAATGTAAATATCAGACACAAATGTTGAATAAAACTAACCCATAATATCAACATCAGATAGCTTATACCTCAATGTTATCTTCAAATGCAAATGTCAATTTGAGTATGTCAGATATATGTACATGAAATGAACTTACCTGAGACAGTAAAAGTACATGGGGAAAATACATTATCATGCTGTGGCAACATTACAAATAGTTATTAGATAATATAAACCAAAACACAAGTATCAAGCCATGTCAGCATTAGACACAGGTATAAAAAAAAAGGAAATATATCAAATTCAGCAGCATCAGACACTTGTCAAATAATACTAACATCATACAAAGGTCACAAAAATGTCGTCTTGAGACAGAAGTCAAACAATGACAAAGTTTTATAATAAAAGACAAATTATACAGATATTGGATAAAAGAAATACACACCATCATAGATATCAAGGTAACTCAACTCTTCAAACTTAACCAAATTTATTTGAAAAACGTGACTACTGTTAGTTGTTAGGGCCCATTGGCATTTTAGTGGACTGCAATAAGAAGAGAAATTGTAAGCAAACTAACTTTAGCCTGTCAAAGAAAATCATTTGAAAGCAAAAATAGAATTAATGTTTCTAACCAATCAATAAGTATTTACTTATGTGTAAGTGTGATAAAAAAAAAAGAAAAGAAAAATCTAACTTACTTGTGTGTTCAGCAATCAGGAGCGTGCTGTTTTAACCCTTTAGCATCTAGATTATTATGTCGAGTGTAATGCCTATATATCCACATTGTTTTGAATTAATCATGCATTCTCTTGTAACTGTGAGATTTCAATGGTGTGTTTGTATATTTTTAAAATGACATTGTAAGGTAGGTGTGAGAGATTGGTCCATTTTAATATAAAACAAGTAGAATATTTGGGCCAGATATGGCTGGATTAAATGATAAAGGGTTAAACTTTAGTTGTGGTAGGAGTAGAAACCAGCAAGTCAACAAAACAATCATTACTTGCTACAACCCCTTTTGGCACCCTTTAACCAAAAAAAGTAGATTGGGCAAGTGAAAATTGTCTTGATAAGAGATAACACCGTGGCAAAATTATAAATGCAGACGACGTATTGTTGGATAAGAAGGTACGCTACGGAAAGGGATAATGCACTACTATTATCAGTGTTATTATTGCAAATATATGCAATATGGTGTACATCATGCATAGCATGTTGTGGAAGTATGTTGTAGCATATTATGTCATAGGATAAAGGGTATGTCATATTGCATATAAAAATTATTAAAAACATACTCTGAAGCTGGAAGTAACTTACGTTATTAATATAATGTTATTATATGGTGGTTGTATATATCCACTTTCTCCTCCATTTATAAATTTGTTATAGGGTTCTTTACATTCTGAAATGGAATAATAATGAATTTTACAAATAGAAATGTGTGTGCATATGTGTATTTGTCACTTCAATGATCACAAGTATCAAGACACACTCAGATACAAAATTAACACTCAGTGTATCTTTATATCAAATATAAAATACAATAGAAATAAATGTAGTTATGTATGAAAAATTGTGTACATTTGAAATCATTCCTGCAGCACATTGTTGTTTAGCACCAAGTCAGCCTTGATCAAGCCATGACCATCTCTTCTTTTTGTCAGATATATGTATTTTGGACAACATTATGCAAGATTGATTGTACAGCATGATTTTCAAACAGGTATTAATTTATATGAGCAATGCTGGGTACATATAGCTATCGTACATTTATAGAAAACAATAAACATAGTCTACTTCTGTCGTGCTGAAATGATTAGTCAGCACCATTGTCATTGGTTCACTTGTGCATTGTTATACATTCTTTTAGCAGGAGAGTAAGTGAATATAAACTTCTGATGACTGTAGGTGATTAGAAATGTGGGGATGAGCTAGAAGAGGGTCATGACGTCAATGGTCAAGGGGCTGACCGTAAGAGGAAGCACGAGAGGGAAAGTGAGGTGAGAGAGGTGAGCATCAGCCTCTTTTTGCCCACTGGAAGCATCGTGAACAAATGTTAGGGAATTCACTTCTGGGCTGGTCAGATAGCAGCTGCTTATGCTGGGTGACAGGGGTAGGGCAGGAGTGTCAGAGAGATTACTGCTAGACAGGTGTTGATGAGAAGAAGGTAGGTGAACCTCTTTTCATTTCCTATGCACAACAAGCTATTTTGGCAATCATTAAAGATATCATTGTTCCCTAATATATGATAGCAGCATATAAGATAAGGATCGGCAGTGATGTCATCAGACCTCTCTATGGTGAAGGAGATGTAATAGTTTGGATTCAAAAATTCAAAGTTGTGGCCAGGCTACAAGACATCAAAGATGTAGCAAGCCTCATGGTGCTGTAATTGGAGGGGAGCGTGCTGGCACTGTACCTCGAAATGAATGAAGAAGAACAACTGAGTGGGCCAAAGATCAAGCAGTGCTTGAGTGAGGCTTATACAGAAGGAGAGTACACTACTTTTGCTAAGCTGAGGATGGTCAGATGGACAGGGGAACAGATTGACAAGTATGCTGCAGAGGTACGGAGGCTGGCTGTACTACCTAGTCTCACTGGAGAGGGTCTGGAGAAAGTAGTGTGACTGGCTTTTGTGAATGGCTTTCCTGACAATGTATCAGTGCAGCTACAACAATTGCCAAGTGGCAACAAAATGGCAATGAGTGAGCTCATTGTTCAAGCTTGCATTTGACACAAAACACATGGTGGAAGGCAGTGGTGATGGCGTTTGCAGAAGCCCGTGATGCTGCATGGTGGCCATTGAAAGATGAAAAGAAACCTACTGTGGAACGACAGTGTTTTAAGTGCCAGGGACCACACATGGTGAGGGACTGTGCAGAGCTTGGACCAGTTTGCTACCGGTGCAGACAGACTGGGTATATTGCCCAAAATTGTGGCCAGGGAAAAGGCCACAGGGAAGTTACTGCCTCTCAAACTTCCCCCACGAATGAGTAGAGGCATTTGTGCAGCCACTGCACAAAGTTTAGGCCATGGTTGGGGAAACACATTCAAGGCCCTTGTGAACATAGGTGGCACAATGTCTCTCATGACCCCGAAGGGGACAAAGAAATGGAAGGGGGTGAATAGTGTTCAGGCGATTGATGGCAGCGAAATTGAATGCAAGGGTAGCAACATGGAGATAGCGGTGCGAGGCACAATGTTAAAGCTGCAGGCAATCATGATTGACCAAGTGGTAGACGGGATTGATGTGGTAATGGGAATGGACGTGATCGACCGCCTTGAAAATGTCAGTGTTGGAGGAGACGTGGTTTCACTTGTTGCCAGGGGAGGGTTGCGCACCATCAGTTAGGAACGTAAGAAGAAGCAGAGCTCCGTGAATGGCTGCACTGCCTACACCATTGAAGACAAAGATTTTCAGGCAGCATTTGATGGTCAGTGGTGGACGATAGAGTGGTGCTGGAAAGAGGAACCCCCGATGCTGGAGAACAGGGTGAGCTGCTACCAGCATACCCTGAAAGGACATGCTAGGAGTGAGTTTCAAGAAGAGGTAGAGAGGTGGATTAAGGAAAGTGTTCTTATCCCATGGAAGGAAGAGGTGGTGAGCAGAGTGCTACCGCTAATGGCAGTGGTGCAGCCAACAAAGGGCAAAGTCAGACCAGTACTGGACTTTCAGGAGATGAATGGCCATGTATCATTACACACAGGTGGTGAGGCAACTGACATCTGCAGTGAGGTGCTGCATGTATAGAGACAGTCAACTAAAGCAGCAACGATTGTCAACTTGATGTCAGCATATTTGCAGCTCCATGTGAGCAATAAACTATAGCAGTATCAGCTGGTGCAATACAAGAGCCTGACATATTGTCTGACAAGGCTGGGTTTCGGGCTGTATTCTGCACTGAAGATCATAGTGACAGTGTTCAAATCTATCCTGGGAAACGTGGATAGGATATGAAGGGCCACCAATTCCTATATAGATGACATCTTAGTGGACAAGACTGTACCACCTGTGGCAGAGGTTGTAAGACGTCTGAAGAAATTCAGGCTGATTGTGAAGCCACCAGAGCTAATAGCTGGAGGAGCTGCACTGGAGCTTAAAAGAAACAAAACAGTCGTGTTGGTATTTCAGAGGAAGAATGAGATCCCAGAGCTGGGTGGGTACCAATGTCAGGAGGAGAGAACTGTTCTCAATGTGCAGGAAATTAGTAGGTCACTACCCAATCATGGGGTGGCTGCATACGGCATGCAGTTATACCAAGAGACGAGCAAAAGGGGAGAACTGGGGTGACAAAGTGGGAGAGGGGATGGTGGTGATGATGCAGGAAATTCCAAAGAGGACAAGAGTAGAAGACCCAGTCATAGGGAACTGGTGTGTGCCCAAATCAGATAACGGGACTATATGGTGTGATACTAGTAGCATTGCAATAGTTGTGCTGGAAATCAGAGGTGTCAAAGTGGAGGATGCGGCCTGGCTTCAAAAAGCAGACAATTACAACCACTGAGTTGGACGCAGTGCTGAAAGGAGTGAATTTAGCCTTGAGATGGGGTTGTGCTCCATTGAAATCCAGATGGATTTGGCTACCATGCTTGGCTGGGTAGGATTAGTGATCACCAATGAGAAGAGGGTTCAAACTAAAGGGACAGCAGAAATGTTAGTGAAGCATCACCTAGGGGTTCTAGGAGAGCTGGTTGCCCAGTTTGGTCTGAAGCTGTATGTGGTCTTTGTGCCTTCAGAGAGAAACAAGGCAGACGTTCTAACCAGGGTGAGAACACCTGGTTAGGAGAGCTGGAAGAATCGAAGCTGCGGTGTGTTGGTTAACTGACTCTGAACTAAGGAGACTACATGCCATGTATCATATGGGCATGGATCGGACCCTGTATCATACCAGGAGGATTGTCGCTGACATTACTAGACAGAGCATCCAAAAGGTGGTCAGGAACTACGACAGGTATCAATCCATCGACCCTGCTCCAGGTGTGCATGAGCAGGGAAACATTTCAATAGAGCACAACTGGAGATGACTGGCAGTGGATGTGACACACAACCGGCAGGGGACATATCTCTTGATGGTCGAATGTGGGCCAGGCCAGATGGCCATTTGGAGGGAATTGAGGGCAGGTACTGCAGATGAGATGGCACGTATTCTAAATGAGGTATTCTTAGAGTGGGGCCCTGTGGATGAATTGCTGATGGACAACAGCACAGTGTTTTGTTTGGAGGTGCTGAAGGAAATGCTTGACAGGTGGAAAGTGCACTGCTTTTTCAGAACGGCATAGAGGTTGAGTGGAAATGGGATCGTGGAAAGACATCATCAAACGATCAAGGCCATGGCAGAGAGGGGACACATCTCGCCACTAGAAGCAGTATTCTGGTACAATGTGTCACTCTGATTAGGACAGGCTGAAGAGTCCAAGCTATATGGAGCAATATTCAAATATGAATGGCAGCATCCGAGTAAGCCATTGGGATCCCCTGTAGAAGAGAGAGGGCCTTTTGTGGAGGTGGGAGATGAAGTCTGTTTATAGGATTGTCGCTTCATTGGATGATGATTGTGGAGAAAAGGAAGAGAATGAGGTTCCCAGCTTAAGAAGATCACAACATGCAAGGCACCAACCAGGGTGGGTGGCAGATTTCGACATGGATTGAAGTGAGGAGGTGATCTTTGAGATCAGGGGGGCATGTAGGGATGAACTGGAAGAAGTGGGTCATGACATCAATGGTCAAGAGGCTGACCGGAAGAGGAAGCATGAGAGGAGAAGTGAGGGGAGAGAGGGGAGCATCGGTGTCTTTTTGTCGTGAACGGACACTAAGGAATTCACTCCTGGGTTGGACAGATAGCAGGTACTTATACTGGGTGACAGGGATAGGGTAGGATCGTCGGAGAGATTACTGCTAGACAGGCATTGACGAGAAGAAGGTAGGTGAACCTCTTTTCATTTCCCACGCACAACAAGAAAGAAGCATAGTAATGATTAATTAATAAGGCCCAAGCTGCTGGAAGGAGTTGGTTTGTGATTGTAAAGAAGAATTCTTTTTATTTGAACTACATTCATCAAAGGAAAATTTAGTGTTGCTTGGCAGGCAAGAGGTGAGGATGTGTGTTCTCTGGTGGCTCTCAAACTCTGCAGTCGTTCTTGGTGTTAAACTGCTTTAATACAGAGAAAAGTGTGAAAAAAAAGTTGTAGAGCATTTCACTAAGTTCTATATTATGTGATATTGTGGCAACCTATTTGGTTGATAATCACAGTGTTGTCTGACCTGAATGTAGACTGGACCCAACTATTAGGGTTGTATGGTTTTGATTCTAGATCTCACATCAGCTTAATAATATTAGCAAGAAGTAAAGAGAAAATGTAGGAGAAAATCATAACTATTATTATTACTACTATTACATAAAATTTCCATTAATATGCAAATAGTTCTGCTTGTGTAGGTGCTGTTTATCCCGAAGGAAACTTATGTGAAATGCTGGATGCATCAAGCCATTTAAATATGTTCTATGTGGAACATGACTATAAATTCCCATTGAGAAAAGTAGCTGGGTGAAAGCAGGGTACAAAAAGCATGGTTTGTGTTCCTTTGTGAAAATGCCATGTGAATGTGGCATGTGTGTAATTGGATGTATGTATGCATGTTGTTTACACTAACAAGAAAGGTGCTGCAGAAAGTTGCATGAGAAAACTGAAAACATTTATATGAAAACACATAGAGAAAAGTAATATTTGTAGCCACTTTAACATGGCTGTCTATTTGAGCAGATTCTACTGCAATTTTTTAACCCCAAAAGGACATCTCCTCTAGCTGGTTAACAATGCACAGCTGCATCCAATAAAATTGCAAGCAGGGAAGCAAACCCCTACCATCTCCTAGCGACAGGACCAGTAGACCAGTCCTGGTTTTGGACTATTTCTGCCACTCCTCAGTACTGGACACCTCATCTGCTAGAGATGATAGTAGCAAAATCAGTGACATTGCAAAAACAGTGTGTAGAGTGAATGTATGATGGCTGGTGGGAAAACAGCCAGAAAGATTTGGAATACCATCAAACAGGCATGCATGTGTGAGAAACTGTAAATTGAAATGTGTCTGCAATAAATAATGTGCACAAAATCATCTACAAGTGGGTCTGTGGGAAAAAAAAAGCAGGATTAGCTTTAAACATGACTTTGCAAAGTTATAAAATGTGCTAGCATGAAAACAAAGGAAGTTGGTAGAATTTCAATTATTTTGTCTTTTAACTGAATGAAATGAAATGTAAATCAACTGGATGAATGGTACTGAATCTAAAGAAAATAGGTACGTGCAAAGAAAGAGTCCTTGAGAGCCTATTCTGTGAAATCATGTATATGAAAAGTTGTTTGGTTGCATTTTGTTGTTTGATTCATCGGCTGCAAGCTGGTTTCACTGTTTGGTCTCCATGCCAACTGTCAATTCTAGTCACCATTTCTTGGTTTGGCCAATAACAAATTGTTACACTGTTGATGTTGTCATTGTAGTTATGAAAGTGTGGTAGTAGAGCAGTGAGGTTATCATATTGTTAGCTTTCTGTCATTTTGAAGTTTGTTGCTGAGCTATTTTCCTGTTGTTGGCTGTATATTACTTGCATAGCTAATTAGACTGTTATTTTTAGCAATGAATTGGTAACCAAAGTGGACTGTGAACATCATTATTATATGCATTTAGCACTGGACAGCCTGAAATTGTCTCTTATCTCTTGGTATTGCTTGGAAAGAGGAGCAGATGTGTCCTCAGATGGCTCACAAAGCTCTGCCATTATTCTTGGCATGACACTGCCTTTGATACTGAGAAAAGCATGTGAAAAGGTCATATAACATTTCACTAATTTCTATATGGCATGATATCACCTGACTTGAATGTGGACTAGATCCAACTATCAGGTCTCACTGCACTTCTATATTTTTATGAGTGTGTGTAATACTTCTATTATATTCTTTCCCTATGTTTATAAAGAAATGTTTTTCATTATTTTTTAACTAGGATTTATGCAATGTAATTCTTGAAACGTTAACATAAGTAAAAATTATTGTATTAACCTTTTCTTAAATGTGTTTGAAACAAATTTAAAGGAAAATCAAGAAATTAAATCTTTTATAAATAATCATAAACAGCCATAAGAAAAACCCATGTAAATATCTCCCTGAAATAGTTATATCTTAAATTACATAGGCGTATAGATACTTTGTACAACATGAGTGAAAAATTTAGAGCAAGCATAGTCTTTTGAAAATAAATGAGCAGGAAATATTAAGATATTCTTAAACTGTTAACTCACAGCTTGGTGATGAAGTCAACCACTGAGTACGTTATTTCTTAATGTTTGGATACCTTTTCATAAGAGAACAGAAAAATATATTTCTCTCTTGGATTTTCTTCTAGATTGCTATGTTAAATATGATGATGATGACGATGATGGTGGTGAAGAGGATGATGAAGATGATGATGGCAATGACAACCATACCTGAGTCAGAAGAACAAGGTTCAAAATTGCATCAAACTATCTAGTTGACAAGTTTAGTGATTATATTTCTGTCTTGTAGATCTCAGAGATATCCCACCTTTACCAAATGTTTTCTACACCTTGATTAAGAAAGAAACTGAGGTTTTATAGATCCTTTCTCGAAACAGTTTACATTGATATCTATAATTGGCAGAACTAATGAAACCATAGTAAATGAAAAAGAATCAAGCAGCTGGTATTTCTTGTTGTTTGAAAATGCTCACTATGATTACTCTTTCTTATTTTGATTGAGTTTGATTGAGGATAGTGTCTTAATTTGGCATTAAGAAAGATGCTCTATGGATTCCTGACTTATCTTGATGGTTCCTTTCTAGTTCCCATGGTTTTCTTCTGTGGTTATCCAGGCCTCATATTCAATAACATTAGAATTTTCTCAGGTGGTCTGGAACACATGATCAATTTCTCTTAAAGATGATGCTTAGGTAAGAATTTTTTAAAATTCAGAAAAAAATTTCAGAATGGAAAATTCTCTATTTACCTGGTTCTTCACTTTGGATGCTGCCTATAAATCCTGCCTTATCAGTTTCCTTTTTTAAAAAGAATTCAACAAAAAGGCTATTATTTCTGGAGTGGTAGGTACTGATTTTATTCTGACAAGCATTTCCATAATTTTCACCCTTGTTGCTTGACCCTTTTCAATAGAAGACAAAAAAGATATGTTCCAGTCTTTGTGCATGAATGTGAATTTACGAGTAGAATATATGAATATGAGAAAATAATAGAATTTATTCCTTTCATACATATTTGTGTGTGTATATCCTCTTCTTAGTTTTCTGTATTTTTTCCTGTATTTTGTGTGTGTGTATCTGTCTGTTTGTCTATCTATCTATCTGCTGGATGGACACTAGTCAAATGGGATCCACATAAGTTGGAGATTTTTGCATGTTTAAAAGTTTTCATTGTCAAATATTTTGTGTTTAAAAGTTGTGCCACAACATTCACTTCAAAACTTGATAAACATTTATATAAAATTTTGCTCCTGTGTGGGCGAAATTTCCCAAACTTTGAAGGCTTTCGTCGATTCATTTTAGCCCTTTACTTTTAGTGGGGGATTGGAATGCTACCTTGGACACACATCTAGACTATGTGGGCAGAGATAGGAATAGACGAAGATGCAAATGATTCAGAGACCTGCTCAGATGCTTTCGACCACCCGAATGCGCTAACGTGAACATGGAGCAACCGCATTGAGTCGTCGAGATCGTATCTAGATAGGATATTGTGTAGGACAGTAAATAGAGCTAGCGTAGGGTGTCAGCAATTCCACATAGTCAGCTATATGGATCACAAACTTGTGGTGTGTACGCTAGACTCAGATATGATACATAGGCAGGGTCCCAGAACTGGAAAATAAACGCGTCTTTCCCATCGAGACAGGTTTTCAGAGACCAAATTAGTACACTAGTAAAGAGGGCATTGAGGAGCTGGTCGGCGAGACGCCAAAAGACTACGAAGTGGTGACGGGAGCGAAAATCAACTGGGAAAAGTTGGTGGGCTCGGCACCTGGAGAAGCAAGCCCATACCATCTGACAGTGCCTCAGTAGTAGGACGCTGGACGGACGGGCCAGTCAAGTTGCTCGGAGTTTGGTTCAGTCCGGACCTGCAAACAGAGAAGAACTGGGACGAGATAACGAGTAGGTTGGCCACGAGAGGAAGCTGTCCCTAAAAGGTTGGGCAAAGGTGGCAAACATGTACATCGCGTCTGTCATCAACTACCGCCTGATTGTTGTGCCTTGTCCCGACCCTACCACCACCAAACTGGAACGTATCCTCTTCCGCTTCTTGTGGAAAGGAAGTGTTCCGATGGTCAGGCGGTCCGTTTGCTGCCAACACCCACTGAAAGGAGGGATGGGCATGCCGTGGTTGATGATGCGCAGACATGCGCTGAGACTGTGACATCTTCGGCTCTACGTGGACGACGGTGAGCAGGTGTGGTCACCGTTTGTGTGGTGTGCTTTCCCACAGCTCATCTTCATGACCGAGCTACAGTCGTGGATCAAGAAGAGGCCAAGGAAGGGTGAATGGCACCGCAAGTGTCGAATTGCTCTTGGGTCGACCTTGAGCAACTGCATCACAACCAATGCATTCTATAGGGGATGAGTGGAGGGGAGGTACGACGATGATCTTGGGGCGAACCTGGGCATCGACAAGGAATACCTGACCTGCACGTTCAAGTTGACTTTTGGGCCGGGACCTATGGACAACTTCCAGAGATCTCTGGCCTGACAGTGCTACCGCGAAGCGCTACCCGTTTAGGATAAGCTCTACAGACATGACTCGAGAAACACGGAGCCGACCTGCCTGAGATGCGGTCAGAGCGACGAAACCATTCTGCATGCACTCGTGCAGTGTCCAACCATTTCCGACCTGCGGGCTTATGTCGAACGACTGCCGTCACGTGTGGGACGAGTCGGTTTATCAGCCATGTCTATCGTCAATATCGTCATGCCTCCTTCCTTCAAACGGGAAGGAAGAGCTATTTTTATCGTACTTTTGGCTATGGCAAAAGAATGTTTCTGGTGGACACGCCTGAAAGGATTAGAGACAAACATTTCCCTCTCTAGTCAATCTCTCATCAACTTTTTCAAGTATCACTTGAAAAGGAAGGTGAGAGTAGAGAGGCAAGTTTTGTTTAGCGAATGTTTCAAAAATAGATGCGTGAATGTAGCAAGGATGGCACGTATGAATGATGAAGCCATCTTGAGCATGATCCTATGAACCAGAAAAAAGAACAAAAAATTTAAAATAGAGAGTTACTTACTTGTAAATAAATGTGTTAACATGTGACATTATTGCCCGAGGTTACCGTGGTCTTTTTGTAGGTTTTTCTTTCCACAGATAAACCTCCCCATTTCTTGGGAACTTTTTATACTATTTCGACTTTTTTTGTGTATATCCCAAACGATTTCCATCCCTTTTGATCGTTGTCCCTAATTTTTTTTGTTTTTTTCTACTTCATTTGTTTTCGCCCCCCTCGAAAAAAAAAAACACTACATTGTATTTGTCCCTTCTATGTTCAGCCTTGTGTGGCCAATAAAGAAAGTTATCTCTCTCTCTCTCTCTCTCTCTCTCTCTCTCTCTCT
>NC_068984.1:93047843-93048306 GCF_001194135.2 Octopus bimaculoides | reverse complement strand
ATAAAAAATGAATTTTAATTAAAAATTTTTGTCAGAGATATTTTTAACATGTTTCGGTTCTTGTAAAAACGAACCTTATCAAAAATACATATTTAAAAAAATGAAATTAAATGAAGAGTTCATAATTGTTCCTTACTGGTGTCAATAGTGACCGTAATAACAGTAGCAGTAGTAGCAGTATCAGCAGCAGTAGTGATAGTAGTAGCAGTGATTGTTAGTAGTGACCTTAATAGTAGTAGTAGTAGTAGTGACCGTAATAACTAATATATGATGTTAATGTTACTGGTTCAGGGTGTTTAAACTTGGCCCGAATTTTCTAGTAAAATGAAGCTCTTTGTTTTGACGTTGGGTGAAAGTTGTGTTGTAATTGAATTGGTAAAGTAGGAAGGTCGTAAACCTTGGATTTTTATTCGGTGTACATCTGTCTATGTGGTCGCTGACAGGTATTTTTCTGTATTCAGGA
>NC_068984.1:93046775-93047354 GCF_001194135.2 Octopus bimaculoides | reverse complement strand
ATGGTATTGAAGGCCTCGTTGTTAAGTGTGTTGTGTGTAGAGATGTAGGGTAGGGTTTTTAATTTTTCATCCCCTTTTGGTTTTGGTTGTCTCAGGTCTTCTATATTCAGTTTAAGTGTTCGTTGGATTGCATTGTCTATTAGGGGTTGTGGATAATTCCTATTTTTTAGTGTAGCTCTGAGTTCCTGGAGACGTGTGTGTCGGGTGTTTGTGTCTGATACTATGGTGCAAATCCTTTTGGCTAAACAGAAAGGGATGTTCATTCTCGTGTGCCTAGGGTGGCATGAGTCAAATGGTAGGTACTGCTTAGTAGTAGGTCACTACTACTGCTGCTGCTGCTGCTTGTGCTGCTTCCACCCATACCACTACAACCAATTAACTACTGACACGGACAGAGGTCACTGCTATTTACCATTACCAACAGGGTCACTACTACTACTACTACAACCAACAAAAAATGCCCCCACGTGGACTATTGACACCAGTAAGGAACAATTATGAACTCTTCATTTAATTTCATTTTTTAAAATATGTGTTTTTGATAAGGTTCGTTTTTACAAGAACCGAAACATGTTAAAA
>NC_068984.1:93043770-93044974 GCF_001194135.2 Octopus bimaculoides | reverse complement strand
CGTGCCACCTGCACGGGAGCCAGTCCAGCGGCACTGGCAACGACCTCGCTCGAATGATTTTCTAACATGCCACCAGCACAAGTGCTAGAAGGCAACGCTGGTAACGATTACGCTCTAATGGTGCCATTTACGGGCCACTAGCATGGAAGCCAGACAGCTGCTCTGGAAATGAACACGCTCAACAGTGCTGTTAGTGCTCCACTGGTGCAGTGACCAGTCATCGAGTATGGTTCAATTACGATTTCACTTGCCCCAACAGATCTTCACAAGCAGCGTTTAGTGTCCAATGAAGGAGAGGTTGGCATGGGTGCCAGTCATCGGATTCGGTTCAATTTCGATTTCAGATTTCAAATTTCAAATTCCAAATTCACTTGCCTCAACAGGTTTTCGCAAGCAGGGTTTTTAGTGTCCAATGAAGTAAAGATACGGATTAGTGAGCTGGCTACACTTCTGACAGAGATCACAGATTATGCTCTCACTTGCCTTGCCAGGTCTTCTCACATACTGCATATTTCCAAAGGTCCCGGTCACTGGTCATTGCCTCCGTGAGGCCTAAAGTTCGAAGGTCGTGCTTCACCACCTCATCCCAGGTCTTCCTGGGTCTACCTCTTCCACAGGTTCCCTCAACTGCTAGGGTGTGGCACTTTTTCACACAACTATCCTCATCCATTCTTGCCGCATGTCCATACCAGCGCAATCGTCTCTCTTGCACACCACAACTGATGCTTCTTAAGTATAACTTTTCTCTCAAGATACTTACACTCTGTCGAGTATGCACACTTACTCCATCGGAGTATACTGGCTTTGTTTCTTGCAAGCTTACGCATGTCCTCAGCAGTCACGGCCCATGTTTCACTGCCATGTAGCATGGCTGTTCATACACATGCGTCATAAAATCTACCTTTTACTCTGAGTGAGAGGCCCTTTGTCACCAGCAGAGGTAAGAGCTCTCTAAACTTTGCCCAGGCTATTCTTATTCTAACAGCTACACTTTCAGTGCACCCTCCCTCACTACAAACTTGGTCACCTAGGTAGTGGAAGCTATCAACTATTTCTAGTTTTTCTCCCTGGAGTGTGGTAAAGGTTGTTTTCTGCACATTTTCAGTGTTTATTGCTCCTGAGCATCTGCCACATACAAAAACTATCTTGCTAGTTAGCCTTCCTTTGATATTGCTGCACCTCTTATGTGTCCATAGCTTACACT
>NC_068984.1:93040864-93043517 GCF_001194135.2 Octopus bimaculoides | reverse complement strand
AAAAAGTCATTGAAACAATTTAAAGATTGAAGATTAAATATATATATATATATATATATATATATATATATATATATATGTGTGTGTGTGTGTATGTATATATGTATGTATGTGTGTGTGTGTACTAGATTTGGGTCATATTAGCAAATGCATAATTGACCAACCATTGGAACAGTACTGGTGATGTCATCACTTGGTTACACTCTCTCTCACTTCCTTCAGTTCAATATTTGAAGCTATTATGCTTCCATATCCTCATATCTATTAAATAAGGCCAATATCTTAGCAAGGAAACTTGTACCTTTCTCTCTGTCAGACATTGACATTATCCTAGCAGCTAGGAAAGCACCTTTGTCTTTTAATAACAACTATTAATCCTATAATTCTTCTATAGTTCTCTCTGATATAACCATGAGCTCTTCAGACTCCGCTCAGGTTACCAACCTGGTCGGTCCTTTTCTTCTTTCTCAGATAAACCAGCATTTCCCAAGCCTACCCAGCGGTTGATACCGTCTATCAAGTGTGTGCCCATTGGTTCCTCTAGAGGGCCAGAGTATCATCTCTGTAGAGACTGAAAAGGACTGAAGGGAACTTCTTTCCTAATGTGTCGAGAATGTATAGTCTAATGAGGTCACATATGTCGGTGCTGTCATAGGTTTCCATCGTCACATCATAGGAACCCTCGGGGTTGGATTGCTTGGTTACTCTATGACTGGACATATACTTAACTGCATATAAATACATTATGGCTCTATGCTTTAGAGTGTGCTTCTTTTTTGGATATATGATACACTGACGATCCATCCTGTGACCTGGACACAGAGTGTCTTATGAAAGCTGCCCCATGGTTTATGTTTGAACGCTGCACTGATGCCTCAGACTTCTACATATTCACAACTGCCACAAACTCTCAGACAACATGGAACATTATGACATTGGTTACTCCACGAAGAATATTCCAGCACTGTCCAAAGGGGTCTATGCAAAAATGCTGCTAGAGAAAACGATAGACCTCATACAGTGGATGGGGTGGAAGGCATATTTCCATGACCAAGGCATGCCACCCTCTGAGGCCAAGTCTAGGAGGTTCCCACACATGAAACCTTCGAAATGGACCTACAGGGCATCATTCTCAAGCTAAGATTCCATAAGCCCTCTTCCCATTTTCACTGCAAACTCTGTACAGACATACAACTAAAAAAACTCTGACAGGTCCTTACTCTTCTTGGACAAGACTAAAAACATATATAAGATAGAGGCATATACTTATGGCAGTGTTTTAGACAATTGCATAACACATAATATAGGCATGCTTCCCCAAACACATGCAACAACATTAATAGTGAAGCTAAACAGATAGCAATTAGCTAAGGTGTAGCTGATAGAGTAAAAATTTTAGCCAAAAGAAATGCCTTTATCACAATTAAAGACCACAAACCAAACTTTGCCTCTAACCCTAAATGGTACCTGATCAACCTGGCCAAATCTGAGATTGGTCAAGCAAGCAAACATGTACTGAGGAAGATCAACAGTGACATAGGGAGAGCATTTGGCCTCTCCCTATTGTGCACCACTAAAGAGGTGACTTCATGATTTAATGCCAACCAGGGGAGGGACAGAGCAAGGTTCACACAATTTGACATAGTCGAATTTTACCCGTCCGTATTGAAATGGTTGCTGATCAAGGCACTTACCTTCACTAAGGGCTTCACAAACATTAGCGATAGAGATATAGATGTCATCATGCAAGTCAGGAGAATGGTGCTGCTTAATAAAGATTCGACATGGGTCAAGCAATTTGACCGCAAGGGTCCCTTCGGTGTGGAGATGGGAGCCTACGATCGTGGACACTTTAGGAAAGAAGTTCCCTTCAGTCCTCTTCAGTCTCTACACAGATGATTCTCTGGCCATCTCTAGAGGAGCCAATGGGCACACACTTGATATGCTTAGAAAGGACCTGATTAGTGCCCTAGGCTCCATGGGACTCAAAATAACTATTGAGACCAACCTCACCACTGTGGACTGCCTAGATGTCACTCTAGACTTGGGCTGCAGTACACACAGGCCCTACTGCATACCAAACAAGAGGCTGTTTGGTATGCAATACATCAACACAGCCTCCTTCCACCACTCCTGTCATATTCAAGAACCTAGTGAAGGGTGTTAGCAAGAGGGTCTCAGACTTATCTTCAAGTCAATAAATCTTTGACACCACATGCCCTATTACAATAAGGTACTAGCATAGTGGGTTTAAGGACCGCATCTATATGCTGGGCCCTAGCACCCACAAAAATAAGAGCCACTGGAATGTTGTTTGGTTTGCCCCATCCGTCTCATTCAACTTACGGCCTCGATTGGCGAAATGTGGCCCCTCTCTGCCATGGTCTTGATGGTACGATGATGCCTTTCCACCACTCCATTTCCACTTGGCCGGTATGCCGCCCTGAAGAAGCGGCTGACCTGCCACCCGTCAAGCATTTCTTTCAGCACCTCCGAGCGAAATGCAGTGCCATTATCCAGCAGCAGCTCATCCACAGGGCCTCGTTCCAGGAATATCCCATTTAATACTCCCGTGATTTCCTCTGCAGTCCCCGTCTTCATCTCCCTCCATATGGCCATCCTCCCCGGTCCGCAGTCAACCATTGAGAGGTAC
>NC_068984.1:93038205-93038890 GCF_001194135.2 Octopus bimaculoides | reverse complement strand
CTACCACTCCCGGAGTCATCAGGGTCGTTGTACAGCCTGTGTCCACGAGGGCTCGCGACATCTTCCCCTCCACCAGCACCTCAACAACGGGTAGCAAAAAACGCGCCTCTATTGATCCAAAGGGATGACCACTGGTGCAGTAGTCACTCTTAGACCATTTCCCTGCAGACATGCGCTGGCTATATGTCCCGTTTCTCGACAAGGGTAGCAAATGACCTCAGGCTTGGGTAACTTGCAGTCTCGCACCATGTGCGGGCCCTGACACTGGAAACACTGTCCTTTGAGCGGTCGCACACGTTCCTTGTTCGACCCCTCTCCGCTACTCCTTGGTCGGCCACCTTTTGCTGTTGCAGTTGCTGCCAACCGCATCGATCTACAACATGAAACTAACATGCGGGCTCTCGTTATTATATCCGCCATGGGCATGGCGTTCACGTCCGGCAGTTTCTGCAATTTGACCGACATGTGGTCAGGAAAACCAGTCACAAACGCCAACTTAACCGTCCGATCTAGCGATTCTCCCTCGTACCCCGTCAGTTTAGCCAATCTCCTAAGTTCGTTGGCAAACACGTCGACCTGTTCGCCAGTCCACTTTGCTCTCCCCAGGCGAGCGTACGCTTCAAACATTCCTTCTGCGAAGGCCTCCATCAAGCGGATTTCTATTTTTTCCGCGCTAAGTTGGTCC
>NC_068984.1:93023379-93037917 GCF_001194135.2 Octopus bimaculoides | reverse complement strand
TAACAAGAAGCAAAAGGATAGAATGAAACGTTAAGACCTTACTTCGTCGACCGCGGCGGAGTAAACGATCGCTCCAGATCAAAACATGTCTTCCTCGTAAGCTGTCTGTCTTCTGACTGCCCCCCCCCCACACGTGCTGACCTTCGACCGCGTGTATCCGACTTCCGGCCTGGCCCTTCCGGTCCAGCTTCACTTCCGTTTGCTTCATCTCTCTCCACCAACAACACATAGCTCATCACAGCCCATAACACCACATGGACTTTATTATTCTTCATTTCCAGCCAGAGTTCCATGTCTAAGACCTGTAGCCTATAATCAGGGTTCCATGCTAGGGTAGTCTGCTGTTACTTTAAATACTCTGGTGGATGGAGTTAGCTATTTGCTAGATGTTCTCCATAGTTCTAGTTTCTAGTTTATTGATACATGCATATTTATGTATCAATATACATATTTGTGTCTATGGATATGTATGTGTGTAGTTGAATGTGCCTCTATAGGTGCCTTTCAACTATCAATATAAGAGTGTATCTTTGCAGTAATGTATGTGTGTGTGTGTGTGTGTGTTTTACATGTATATATATATATATATATGCCTCTATAGGTATATATATATGTATGTTTCCCTGTTTGTACATTTATCTGTATGTGCATATCTTTTTATATTTTTATATTATGTATATGTATGCGTTTTGGTACATATTTAGTTATATATTGTGTTTATACTTGTGTATACATACATATGTTTAAGTTTGCACTAATGTTTATCTCTGTGTATGTAGATTAATGAGAACAAGAATATACAACTATGTGGGTGTGGTTGTGTATTTTATATTTTATTATTTTCAATTTCTTAGTATGTTAATGCATACAGAGAAGCTCTGGAGAAAGTGTAGTGAACAGAAATGTAAAAGAGCATGAGGGAGCAGTGGGTGAGTACAATGGAGATAGGGAGAAGGAGAAAAGCAGAATGTGAATGCTGTGAAAGCATTTTTGATGGTGAGACATTAGAGGGATCAAAAAAGGGAAGGCAGTAGAGAGAGGATAGGAAGAAATAGGATTAGGGGTAAACTATAGGCGAGTGCAGGGAAGGAAAGAAAGGCTGGAGAGTATCTTAGAGGTGTAAAGAAAGGTAAGCAGTGGGATAACAGCAAGAGAAAGTGTTGAGAGGCATTAGAGGTAATCTGGGAGAGAGAAAGAGTATGATGTAAGTGATGAAGAGCTGGGATAATGGAGGGGGCAGAGAGCTAAGATATCCAGGCTACACTGGAGAAGGCAAGCTACTGGATTTGGTTAAAAAGAGACAATGTGCAATGGCTAGAAGAATATTGATTGAACCAGTTGATTTAGCAAGTGAGGTCTCATCTTAATGAGTGGGGTGGTGCACAATAATGCTGTCCAGAGGAAGGCCCTGAAATGGCACATATTCTCTTCTGATAACCCTATAAGCCTGCTGGTATCTGGTATGGAGAGCTTTCAAGTGGTAGCACTTGTAACTGTAAGTTGTTTACATGGCTGTGTGGTAAGATGCTGGCTTCACAACCACATGGTTCTGGGTTCAGTCCCACTGCATGAAACATCAGGCAAGTGTCTTCTACTATAGCCTTGGGCCAACCAAAGCATTGTGAGTGGATTTGGTAGGCAGAAACTGAAAGAAGCCTGACATATGTAAGTATGTGTGTTTTTGTGTCTGTGTTTGTCCCCCACCACCAATTGACAACCAGTGTTGGTGTGTTTACATCTCTGTAACTTAGCGGTTCAGCAAAAGATACCAATACAATAAGTATCAGGCTTAAAAATAATAAGTACTGGAATTGATTCATTCGACTAAAAATTCTTCAAGGTGCTACCCCAGCATTGTCGCAGTCTAATGACTGAAACAAGTTAAAGATAAAACATATATGAAAGAACAATAACTTTTAAAATATGCATATACACCCATTACTTTTTTTTTTTTCTATCTTCAATCACATTGTTCACATAGATGCATTAATTTATGAAACATTGTAAGTTATAGTGCTGGCTCTGAATTCTATTGAAAATCTATAGAGTTCTTGACCCCTTAGTTTTAAGTTGTGTTTATGCATAGAACTTAGTACTCTGTGCAAGAAAGAATTAAGTATACTGGTGACAAAGTATCAGCTATCAAACTTTCAATCATTTGTTCAACACTTCACTGACTTGGTCAGCTGCAACATCATTGTATGTGTAGAAAATAAATATGAGTTGTAACATATGGTGTACTCACCCTCATAAACTGTTATATTGCATGAATTTTCATTGTACCACAAGAGTGTGAAGGAAATAATTCTATCGCTCCTTGAACTTACGATTTTTCTTTGACAGTAATTGAATCTGAAATTAGATAAATTTTTTGAGTAATACTCTAATTTTGGATAACACACAGCAATACTATAATTTTGTACCACACACAGCAATACTAACTGGGCACTTGGCCTATTGAAAATAGCAATGAAATCAGTCTCAAATCACACCTGTCTATTTTATAAAAAGACAGAATAATGTAGTTGTAAATATGCTGTATCTGGAAAAAGATGGGTATAATTACAACTTGAATGCCTTTCATCATAGGTTTGCTTTGGGGCTGAGCGACATCAACAATGAGAAATATTACATAGCAATAGGACATATTAATTAACTGCACACCATAATTCATACTAATTGATTAATTCCAAAAAGGATCCTGTAGTCATGCTCCAAAATAATTTAGAAGGTTTTAATCCCAAGGTAATATACGTAAGTTCAAAAACTGAAAGACAGGTCAAAGGAGCCTTTATACAAGTCATCTACTAGAAATAGCTCCTAAATTTCATTTAAATTACACCATCATCATAATGATGATGATCATCATCATCATTTAACGTGTGTTTTCCATGCTGGCATGGATTGGATGATTTGACAGAATTTGGTGAGCTGTAAGGTTGCATCATGCTCCATGTTCACAGTGTCTACTGGGTGCATTTCTCATGCCATAGCATTTGTGGGGTTACCAAGTAACTTGTGAAACAGGAAAGAACAAGAAAAGAGAAAACAGGGGAAAGGGAAATCCCCCTTTGATTAAATGGGGGAGTATTTGAGAGGGTGGAGAAGAGATTTTATGCTAGAATCAAGCAGAAGTGTCTAACTATGGAAAAGATACATTTATACCCTGCATTTATATAAAAGTAGGAAGTTGTACTAGCGGAAAAGGTAAGATGGTAGTAATGGGTTGTCAGAGCAAAACTCTCAGGAAACAAGAGATGATATGGGTAGTGGGTCAGAAGGGGATAATAACAGATGGTTAGATGTAGGGGTAGAGGTGAATATAGAGAATAATGAACAAGGGTGGAGGTGTGGCTTGATGGGAAATATCAGTATGGAAGAGAGAGATAGGAGTGGCTTAGGGATGATAGTTCAAAGGGTAGGAGATAATGAGCAAGGCATAGAAGGGGAAAGAGATATAGTAGAGGTACATCAGGGGTATCTAGTGAGTGGGCATGGTGGTGGACAAGTGAAGGTGCTATGAATGGTAGCAGATATGTGAGATGTTAAGCTTGACCGAAGGAGTGGCAAAGGGGAATAGAAGATAGGAGTAGCTGAAAATGAGAACAAAGAATGAAAGTGGAGGGAGGAAGTGAGACATTGGTAGTATAAACAATTAGGGGATGTAACTGTTGTATCACCAATTGTTATGATGGTACTTTTAAACTATAACCATGTAATACAATAAAATATATAACAAAGCAGGGTAACAACAACGTAACAATCCAACAAACTCTCCATGAATTATACACAAACCAACAAACAGTATTCCGACAAACTACCAAAACGACACCTTACAACTTCCTGTGATTAATGCCTATTGTGTCTCACTCAGACAGCTACTATTTGTAGTCATTTGGTCAGTCTATTCTTGTAGAGGGTGTTGTGACTCTTGCCACAACATCTCTCTTTTTGAGATTTCGACTTCTGTAGGAAATGAAATTTATTTTATTTTATTTTTATTATTTTTTTTCTTTCCAACACTTCTCCTTTTTTGAGATTTTGATTCCTTAGGGAATTCAATACCTTTTCTACTTAGGAATTATTTCTAAATGTTCAGTCTGTTTACGTTTTCTATTACTGCTCCTTCTAGGCTCAATTTCTTTTGGTTCTGGCACATCGAACATGTTGTAAAACACTTCCATTGGAATTTCCTTCCTTTCTTCCGTATGTCTAGTTTTTAATTGATTTAGGTGTCGTTTATGCTCTCATCACTATACCATCCTCCCAAACTTCTTTACCATTCTTATATATTTTGAAATGGACTTTGTTTCCCACATCAAAATGATTTGTTGAATTTTTTGTATTTTCTTTATACATTTTTTTCTTTGGCAACAATTTGTCAAAGATAGATTCTATCTTCCAAGCAAACATTAGCTCTGCATTCAACTTGCCTGAACTGGCATTTGGATAGGGTGTTATTCTGTACACCCTTAAGAACTGAGTTAGCACTTTGTCATTTAACTCATTCCTTACTTTTTTTTAGTGCTTGCTTAAAAGTGTCTATGAATCGTTCGGCTTGCCCATTTGATCTTGGGTGGTAGGGCGGGGTAAAAATGTACTTGATTGCATGCATTTTGCAGACATTTTTGAATTTGTATCCTGTAAATTGTGTTCCACTGTCCAATACTATGGTGTCCGGAACACTGTATCGAGCAAAAAAGTTCATGCAGGAACTTTATTATTGCCTTCAAGGTTGAATGACTTCACCTACATACTTCTGGCCACTTGGTAAAGCTATCAACAATGATTAAGTAGTACGTACCATTCACTGGTCCAGCATAATCTATATGTACCCTGGACCACAGACTACAAGTCTTAGGCCACGACTGGAATTTCACCGGTGGTGCCTTGGCTGCTAGTGCACAACCTCAACATGATTTCACCAAGTTTCAATGTCCCGGTCCATTGTTGGCCAAAATACATAACTCTTCATCAAAGCTTTCATTCTTGACATCTCTGGGTGTCCACTATGAAATTCATGTAATACACGTTTCTATAGTGCAGTTGGTACTACCACTCTTTGTATGTACATTAAAACATCGTCGCAGAGTGAAAAATGGTTTGCATTCATGTTTCTCTTTTGTTTATTTTTCAAGGTTTCCTTCAATTTCATGATGTATTTGTCCTCTGCTGATTTACTTTTTATATTTTGTACAGTCACTGGCAGCTCCTGAATGACATTACACAATGTTTTTAATTTCCTTCTCTGACTGTAATGCATATCTTCCAGTGATTCTGCATTCTTCGTGATTAGTCTAATTCTTAGAAAGAATGTACTCCATCTTAAAATCGTAATTCAACAATATCGTCACCCAATGCTGCAATATATTTGCAGTATGGGTAGGAATGCCTTTCTTTGACCCCAAAATTGATAATAACGGTCAGTGATCAGTTTGTAGTCTAAAACTTCTAATGTGCAAAAATCTGTAAAATTTCTTCATGGCAAAAATAATCACAAGAGCTTCTTTCTCTGTTTGGCTATAATTTTTCTCTGCCCCTATCAGAGAATGTGAGGCATGAACCACTGCCTTCATATTATCGTCTTTATATTTGTGTAACATTACTTTTACATGTACAAATTTCTCCTTTTTGGTGTCATTTTTACTTTTCATTGAGAAAACTTTAGAATTTTTTATGTTCGACCTTCCTAACTTTGCTCTGTAATGTGAGCTCTTGTGTCCTATTTTTTGGCAACTGTAACATTTCTGTGTTTTGAAAGGACAGTCCTTCCTGAAATATAGGCCTCCACATCCATAGCATGGGCTTGGTCCTAACATTCTTTTTTATTTATTCCTTCCCAGTCAACATGCCTGTACTTGTGAGAAATCCTTCGCTTCAATTTTTTTTATGTCCTGTCGCAAGTTTACCATTCTTTGACACTCCTCTGTAACTGTCTGCAGGGTTAAACTCTGGTCTGCTTGTTCAAGTTTTGTGAGAATTCTTGCACATATCTCCGCATCTTTGTTTGCCGTCAGCCCTTGTACAAAAATGCGGCACTTAAATATATCAGGAGTTAGTCCCTTTAGTTTAAACCTTTCACATATTCTGTTTACAGTCCCAGCATACGTGACAAAGTCTTCATTCTCTTTTTTAACTAGATTCCAACTTGCCCATCGAGTGTTAAATAGGGAACTCTTATCACTGAACATTTCTGATAGTGATTCAGCTGTTTCCTGGAAACAAATTTCACTAGTTTTTTGGGGTAGTATAAAATTACAATATTTTTCATGTTCTGACAGAGCTAATTTACATAATAATAGTTTTACTTTTTCCTCATCTGTTCATGACTTACAATCTTTCCTGAAGATCTCTTCATACCTTATGAATTATGCAACAAATGTTATACTCTTCTGGGTTATAACTGAATTCTGTTATAGAGTTCGATACGCTGTCTGGTGAAAACAAACTTATAGTATTTCTGGACTTTAGCATTAATTCCAGCAGCCACTGTTCGACTCTTGAGTACTGTTGTTTGACTCTTGGGTATTGTTGTTCAACTCTTGAGTACTGTTGTTCAACTCTTGGGTACTGCTGTTCGACTCTTGAGTACTGTTGTTTGACTCTTGAGTACTGTTGCTTGACTCTTTAAGTACTGTTGTTCAATTCTTGTTGCTGTGCTGTTGTAGTTGTTACTGCAACACCTGTTGCTGCTCTTGCTGTTGCTTTTGCAACTGTATTATAGAAGCTAATAGGTCTTCCATAGTTAACAACTTTATATCACAAAAATTTAACTGACCTGTGTGAACTCTGAATCCTCATTGCCAATATTGTTGTATCACCAATTGTTATGACGATACTTTTTACACTATAACCGTGTGGTGCAATAAAATATATAAAGCAGGGTAACAACAACGTAACAATCCAACAAACTCTCCATGAATTATACACGAACCAACAAACAATATTCCAACAAACTACCAAAACAACACCTTACGATTTCCTGCGATTAATGACTATTGTGTCTCACTTAGACTGCTACTATTTATAGTCATTTGGTCAGTCTATTCTTGCAGGGGGTGTCGTGACTCTTGCCACAACAGTAACATGTCAAGGAGGGGTGGTTGTGATATGGGGAATGCTTGACAAAGCAATATGACAAAAACAAGTTAACTCAGTTTCCATGTCTCAAGTTCACACACATGGAATTCAGTTCCTATGCAGTAAGTGTTCAATATGATACATAGATGACTACCTTAATTCAATACTGCCTTAGTTGTATATGCTGGATTTTTATTCAGCTGGGTGGCTATTTGCATCATCAGTGATTGTTTTATTCATGGTTTTCTATATTTGAGGTGACTAATTCTCATCCAAACATGTGGCTGCTGCAGGTATGCATCATTGAAAAGGCCCAAGAAAGGTTGAAATGCACTGAGTTTTCTCACTGGCTCTTGGTGGGATGATTTTTTGTCTCTCTTTGATATCTAGTGTATTTTTAACATAGCACATCCATATGAAATGTTATCTCCAGACAAATACAGCAGTAACTGGCCTATCAACATTATATATACATCAAATATGAAATATATATGGCTATCTTAATTTAATATTGCCTCAATTGCATATTTGAAGACACTTAATTATCACCTTTTAAAGTAGAAATAGAGCCAGCATTGAAAACTATGATGTTTTGTATACAAATACATTTATGTAAACAATGTGATCAAAGATGGAAAAATAGGTAATAGGTATATATGCTTATTCCAGGAGTTATTGCTCCTTCTTCAGCACCACATCCAACCCATTAACCATCCATGAATACATTACTTAAATAGCCACTAAATGTAGTGATGTAACATAATTATATATACCAATTTTGCATATTAAACACATTTCTGGTAACTGGTACATTCATAGTAATTGCTGGTAGGGACATCATATTTCATAATGCAACCATAATATACTACGAAGTGTATTAAATGCTTTTAAATCAATATTGTGTCTCACTTGTGTTGGTAGCATATTACTCTCTTTGAACCAATTAAAAAGTGTTTATTTCTTTCAGATACTTCATGTCAGATGAAATGCTGCCATATGTGCAGAACATAGTAATTCAGAAAGCGTCAATTTTGTAATTTTCGCAAAATCTTTTCTACTGAAAATTCATGTGAAATTGAAACACTGGAAGAAATATTTCAATTATATCAAAGAGAGAAAAACATTTTAAATGTTTGGTCACTATAAGGACACTGCAATTTATCCAACAAATTAAAAATGTTATTGATGATGATACTGGGAAATCAATAAAGGCCATTAACAAAGAACTTCTGGTGTTGGAATGGACTTTCAGAACTGTGATGCATGAGAACAATTCATACAAGTCATATGTACTGAGGAGAGGCTAATTTATGTCTGCAAAGACAGTAAAAACCATTTGATCTGTACCAAGCTTTTAGCTAACAAGGTTAAAAACCCTCATGAACATGGCATGCTTTGGTTCTCTTTTAATGAGAAAAGACCAAAAGTCTAATAGGAGAAATGACAGATGGTTATGGGCAGATCTTTCTGATGTTCCCTTAGTGATGTACACTAAGTTTTTAGCAATTGTGATAGTTTTAGAAGTAGTGTGTAATGAAGGTCATGTCATACCACCTCACATCTTTCCACAAAGTTTTAGAATTAATGCTGGATACTTTGAGGTGCAGGAGACAGTTATTAAGCTCTGGATGGATGAAGGCCATACATGTTTTGACAAGATGCTGTACCTTCTCAGAAAGCCCACGTAACCCAAGAATGGATGACAGAAAATATTTTTGTTCATGTAGCACCAAATTTGTGGCCTCCAAACTTGCCAGATTTAAATCTCATAGGCTATTATACTCGGAGCATTGTTGAAAAGGAGAATAATTGACATCCTTGTATTATCAGAGTTAACTGAAGGCTGTCATTTTCCAGGTGATGTCTGAAATAAATAAATAAAATTTCGAGCAGACATATCACTGGTTCCAGGCCCACACTGAAGTAGTGCATTTAGTTTTGCTAGATTAGAGTAATTTTATTAAATTACCAAATATGTCCTACAAATACATTTCATACTTTACACACACATCAAAAAGCAAAGGATCGAAGGTTCTTTCCAAGCCATAAGGCCATTTTTCTGGATTCTGTGGCATATATATTCCTTCTCTTGATGGGATGTCAGCCTATCACAGGATTATACATTTTTGCCAGCTGAGTGGACTGGAGCAATGTGGAAAAGAGTATTTTGTGTTAGAACACAATGCAGTGCCTGGTCCAGTAATCAAAACCACAGTCTTATGATCATGAGTGAAACACCCTAATCATTAAGCTACATACCTTCATATACACACACGCAATATATATATATATATATATATATATATATATATATATATATGACAATTATAACAAAGAAAATAGTTTTTAAAGATGCTCTCTGTTATGATTGTATTTTCAGCACACCTCAAGGCCACCTCAAGAACCAAATGCTACAATTTTACCTTTCAAAAATTTTACATTTCGAAATAACAATAGAATGTTTAATGGTACTGCTACTGTATATCAATTCATTACACAAGAACAGAACCAAAGATCATTAGAAAATGAGATTATATAACTTCATTTTTAGAGATTTAATAAACTTAAGTAGTGATTACTACTCACATTTTTGAATTTAGGAACGTTTTGTCACTTGGGAAAATAAATGCTGTGTTGAATGTATTATTTTGTGGTTGGACAATACATTGAGTATCTGTTGAAGAGAAGAGAATTTCAACAATGAATGAATACAAAAATCATGATTCAATTCTAGATGTAAAGTAGTAGGTTATGGTACATTTGTTGTAAATGAGCTAAGAGCTGATATTCTATAACATACATACATTGATTTTTACATTACTATGATCAAAGAGCAATTACAAATGGAATGATGGGATTTTATATCACTATCAAAATCACCAAAATCCAAAGATACATTTCATACTACTGTAGGATTACTTGATATTACTGCCAATTATTAAATTACACTTTAATCAAGAAAAATTATGCTGAGTTTCATAAGTTGAAGTATAATCTTTGCTTTATATTTTACAAAGTAGAAACTAGATTGCTAACTATAAAATAATTTCACAACGTTGTTATGTATCTAAGAACATTTCATGAATGATAGTGTTTTGAGAAAATATGGTGTATGGATTATCATCCATATTAAAAATATTGTAAATGGCTTACACCACTTGAATAAGAATATTTTTTTCCTGATGTTTATATTCTGGCTACATATAAATATAAAATGTATTTATATATGATGTTAAGTATTTGAAAATGAAATCTTCATATTTAACATTTTAGTCACTACTTAAGTCTCAAAATTCAGCTCCAGTTGTATAAACATGTTTTTTCTACTGCACTTGCTATCTTATTTAATGATACACACTAGATTATCCTGTGAGCTTAAAGGTAATGGGATGATAACAGAGTTTATAGGTGGAATGTGAAAGTGGTAGTGAAGATAGTTATGATGATGAATGCAGTAATTAAAATAACAGATGTTATGAACCAACACAGAAGTAATAACTTGTTAACAAGATATTATTGTTCCTTTCACATGAGATTTTAATCTTTTGATTTTTGTCAATGACGATGATAAAATATCAACATTGATGATGAAGATGATGATAATAAAGGTGAGGATGTTGTTGAAGATAATCAATATGACAATGAAAATGACCAAGATTATGATAAAAATTTCAAACCAATGAACATACAATTGTGATCAACAATAACCAAATCACAACTATTCTGGAAACCGACTCGATAAAGATTTGTGTGTCCAGAGTCCCATTTCACTGAGACCCATCCATTCAAGGTTCTGTGATCAATTATTGTTCCTAAGCTGCCAATACCACCATCCTAAAATGAAATAATAAATCTATCTTATAGTATCAATTTCATATGAATATCAAAGGGCCAATATATATATATATATATATGTATATATATATATATGTATATATAGAGAGAGAGAGAGAGTGAGAGGGGTTGGACAAAATAATGGAAACACCTTAAAATTTCAAACAAATTTATTTTAATATGGGGTAGGACCACCTTTGGCAGTAATTACAGCTTAAAAAGTTTGAATTGTTTCCAAAGGAATTTTTGTCCATTCTTCAGCTAAAACAGTCTCCAGATCTTGTAGTGATGATGATGGAGGATATAGACTCCTTACTTGTTTTTCTAAAATGCACCATAAATGTTCAATGATATTGAGATCTGGGGACTGTGGTGGCCATATAAGATGTTCAACTTCACTAGAGTGTTCCTTGTGCTATTCACACAACTTTAGCTGTGTGAATTGGTGCATTATCATCCTGAAAGATTGTGTTTCCCTCCAGAAACAGTTCCACAAACATAGGATGAATTTGATCAGATAAAATGCTTAAATAGTTTTGACTATTAATTCTGCCACGAAGGAAAACCATTGAATTTCCAAGATATAGCTTCTCCAGATCATTACAGATCCTCCTCCATATTTAACAGTTGGAAGAAGGCAGTCTGGGTCAAATGCTTCTTTTGACTGTCTCCACACGTATACTCAGCCAGTGATCAAAAATAAGGTAAAGGATGACTCGTCGAAAAAAATAACATTCTCCCACAGCTCTAGGGACCAATTCTGTAGTTTTTTACTCCACTCTAAATGCTTTGCGACGTTTGTTTTTGAAAGTAGTGGTTTTCTGATTGCAGCCCTCCCCTGAAATCCCACTATGTGCAGCTCCCAGCAAACAGTTCTGTGGAAACTGGGTTCTTGAGGTGGTCATTAAGCTCTGCAGTAATTTTGGGAGCTGTGCTTTTGTGATCCCTTCTAACAATTCGTGTAAGAGTTTGATGGTCCCTATCTAAATGTTTTGGTTTTCTTCCGGAGTTTTGTTTCAATGAGGAGGTTTCTCCCTTGTTCTCAAAGGCTGTCATTACTTTCAAGACTGTACTTCTTGACACACCAAACATTTTGGCTGTCTTCATTACGCTAGCACCTGCCATACGAGCACCAACAATTTGACCTCTTTGAAAGTCCAATAGATCTGTCATTTTAATGAATTTTAATTACCTTTTTCTGATGATATCTGAAAAGAAACAGCAATTTTAGCAAAACATATTAAGCAACACTAATAATAAATCAAAAAACATAAAAATAGACAAGCTTTTGATGGTCTTATAGATATTTCAAAATTATTATGCTATGATGCTAGGTGTTTCCATTATTTTGTCCAACCCCTGTATGCACACACACACACACACATGACTGAGAGTGTTAGAACACCTACACTGTTAGAAATAAGAAAGTGAAAGGCTCTGTTGCTGCTGTTAACGCACATAAAATTGTATGCATATATGCTACCAGCAGCTTTAGATGGCTGGAAAGTGGTGATTGTATTATCCCTTTATTATACGGTTTCAGCTTTAGGCCAAAGCATTGTCAGAAGGGTCAGTACAAATCACCAGTTTCTGGACAACCCAGCTGCAAGAATATAAGTTTACTCCATAAAAATTTATGGATGACTTAGCAAATCACTAAAGTGTATACAAATAATTAAATGAGGCAGCTAGTTAGCAGAGTTTCACCAAACAGGAAAACAATAAATATCACTAAATATGACTGAGGGTGTTAGAACACCTACACTGCTAGAAATAAGAGCTGAAGGGCTCTGTTGCTGCTGTCAATGCACATAAAATTGTATACATACATGATGGCAGTGGCCATAGATGACTGAAAAGTGGTGATCATGATATCCCTTTACTGTACAGTTTCAGCTTTAAGTCAAAGCATCGTCAAAAGGGTTGGCACAGATCTCCAGTTTCTGGACAACCCAGCTACAATCATATATGTTTATTCCATGAAAATTTATGGATGATTTAGCAAATTGCTAACATGTATATAATTAGATGAGACAGCTAGTTAGCAGAATTTATGACCACTGCCAGCATGTATGTATACAATATCATGTGAGTTGAAAGCAGCAATAGAGCCCTTCAGCTCTTATTTCTAGCAGTGTAGGTGTTCTAATACCCTCAGCCATATTTAATGACATTTATTGTTTTCCCTTTTGATGAAACTCTGCTGACCAGCTGCCTCATCTAATCATATATATATATATATATATATATATATATATATATATATATATTAATAATAGTTATAATGATAGAGATTGGTACATCCTCAAAATTTATTTCCTTTTATTTTACAATGTCATACAGTAAATTTTATGGTTATGATGACTTACACATGTTTCCACTGCACAAAGTATGGCCAGCTGTATATGCAGTTGGGCATAATTTTCTGTGCAGCTTTCTTCAGGGTCTTTCAACCAGCTTGGCTTGAAGTGAACTGAATTCAGTTAGTTGTTTATTGTTTATAAACAGCTAACACAGAAAATTATGCCTGATTGCATATGCAGCTGCCCATACTCTGTGCAGTGGAAAAGCATATAGGTCGTTATAACAATAAAAATATGCTGTATGACATCATAAGATAAAAGGAAATAAATTTTGAGGATGTATCAGTCTCCATATTCTCTATCATTATAACTATTGCTAAATACGGTAAAGCCAGTGCTCCTTGACTGGCTCTCGTGCCAGTGGCATGTAAAATGCACCATCCAAACGTGGTTGATGCCAGTGCCCCCTCACAGGCTCCTGTGCTGGTGGCACGTAAAAAGCACCATCCAAAAATGGTCGATGCCAGGTCTGCCTGATTGGCTCCTGTGCCGGTGGCACGTAAAAAGCACCACCCGAACATGGTCGATGTCAGTGCCCCCAATGGCTCCTGTGCTGGTGGCATGTAAAAAGGACTATTTGAATGTGATGCAAAGGCTGCCTGATCGATGCCAAAGCTGCCTGACTGACTCCCATGTCAGTGGCACATAAAAAGCACCCACTACACTCTCGGAGTGGTTGGCGTTAGGAAGGGCATCCAGCTGTAGAAACATTGTCAGATCAGAATGGAGCCTGGTGCATCCATTGGCTTTCCAGACCTCAGGCAAACTGTCCAACCCATGCCAGCAGGGAAAACAGACATTAAACGATGATAATAATGATGATGATGATGATGATGATGATGATGATGATGATAATGATGATAATGAATATACACTCAAGATAATATTGCCATCCAGTGAAGCAAACATGGAATTATCTATTGAAGGAATTTATAACTTGAGTGATAACTCCTAGTAGTCAAAGACATTAAATATGTTAAATACTAATTGATGCGGTTAACCATAACCTGGAACATGATTGAGAGCTATCATGATATCTGTCTGAATAATATATCCCTCTAAACACACATTTATATATACATTATATTGCAAAGGTTGATGGATGACTGAATTTCTATGATGTTGCTAGCAATCTGTGATTCAGTTTAGATATTTCACTTAATTTATGTGTCAATATCAGGCCAACTTACAGCAAAGAAATTAGTAATAAGGAAAGAGAGAGAGTATATATATATATATATATATATATATATATATATAT
>NC_068984.1:93020778-93023203 GCF_001194135.2 Octopus bimaculoides | reverse complement strand
GGCTGTGTGGTAAGTAGCTTGCTTACGAACCACATGGTTCCAGATTCAGTCTCACTGCGTGGCACCTTGGGCAAGTGTCTTCTAATATAGCCTTGGGCTGACCAAAGCCTTGTGAGTGGATTTGGTAAACGGAAACTGAAAGAAGCCCGTCATATATATGTATGTATATATATATATATATATATGCATGTATATGTGTGTATATGTTTGTATGTCTGTGTTTGTCCCCCCAACATCGCTTGACAACCGATGCTGGTGTATTTGCATCCCCATAACTTAGCAGTTCAGCAAAAGTGATCGATAGAATAAGCACTAGGCTTACAAAGAATAAGTCCTGGGGGCGATTTGCTCAACTAAAGGCGGTGCTCCAGCATGGCCACAGTCAAATGACTGAAACAAGTAAAAGAGTAAAAGAGTATATGCATATATACACACATATATGTACATACATACATATATATGTTTATAGATATGCATATATGGGCACAGGACGTTAGAACATAACCTGAAATACGGAAACATGAAATACAAAATACGAAAGCATGGAATACGAACTTTTTTTTTGTGAACAATTAAGGAAACAAATGGAAAACAAGACAAGCAGAATTAAAAAACGACCCTTCATCAGTTGTCGGCTGTTTTTTTACTTCATATTTTGAGCTGTAAATTTCCTGGCAAGTGTTCAGTGATCCAGGTTTCAGCATGTCTTTGAGTATCCTTGATCACTCAGCTATACAAAACTTGCAGCGCTTGCTCCCGTTAATATAGGGTCCCAGCTGCTCTAAGATCCTCCACTTAATATCATATAGGATTCATTCATCTTTGAGGTGCCACACATGGCTGGCCAGGGATGTGATTAATCATCTTTTCAGAATCCTGAAAGAGGACTGCGGTTGTGCAGGCATCGTTTGAAGACCATCTCGGCTGACCCGATATATTTTCAGGCTTGGGTATTGGTTGTGCTCACATTACTGGCACATCTTCGGTTGGCTCCAGGCCTGAAGATATTGTTGTTCCCACCAGTATTGCTGGGGCTGAAATTGGTGCTGTTATCATTATGAGGTGTGGTTCCAGCAAAATCACTGCAGCTGTTGTCATTGTGGTAGTCATCCCTGGCCATGGTGTTGGCACTGTTGTTGGTGTCATCATTGGAAATATTGGTCATGGAGATGGTAGCCTCACTGGTGCTGCTGATGTCAACATAGTCATCCTCTCCAGCTATAGTGCTGGTGCTGTGGTCGTTGGTGCCAGTGCTGGTGTTTCTGCTGCTGTTGCTGCTGTTGGTACAGTTTATGTTGGATGATCTATTGCTGCTATTACTATGGTCACCAGGTCTGGGTATCACCATAGCCTCATAGATGACTCCCTTGGCCTTGAATTGGCCTCCCACTGGACAATCATTGTACATCCTGAAAGAGCAATCGGCCTCCTACTGCATTTTATGGTTACTAGCTAATATGCTTTCCATGTTGAGTGTACAACTAAAAGAAACCCTTAGGTTGTGCCTATTGAACAAGCGTCCGTATCTATGTGTCTGAGTGAAGTATTTGTCTACGAACCTGAAGAATATTCTTCCCATACAAATTTTGATTGTTGGGTGAGAAGGGTGGGGAAAACCAAACAATGTTCCAGTGGTGCTTCCTTTTATGGGTGTTAGAACCTAGCATGTAGGAGATATACCTTGTTGTAGTAGGGGGCATCGTCATCAAAAATTTTTTGACTTGAGGATAGATTTAAGATCTTCTTGCTGACACCCTTCACTATGTTCTTGAACATGATATGGGGGTAGTAGGTGATTGATGTAGAACAGCCTCTCATATATTCACACACACACACACACATTTGTATGTGTAAAGCAACAGTTTTAGAGAAATACCATTGGTTTCATATCTAGTGTGAACTAGACATATCTTCAGTTTCTCTAAACGATAATTGTTCTCTGCAAAGAATGTTTTTTAAAAACACAAGAACACCAGTGATAGTTGAAGAAATATTCTTTTAAAAATTATGGCTAGGGGAGTTGTCTTCCTTCACTTGATAGCTAGGTTTTCCAGTTTTGAAGTGAAAATTTCCGAAAATGTGAACAACTCCCCACAACTTCCATCCTGGAGTTCAGGTAGCCTTCTGGCTCATGTTAGTTCATAAGGATTATATATCTTTCTGCCATACACAATTTACATAGCCTTGCTCCATTGCGATAGGGTCCACATGTTTCTAGTAATTTCCACCTGATTTTAAAGGGAGTATGATCATCCTTTAGGTGCCATATGTATGCTGTGAGTGTCATTGCATTGAGTCTCTCCGGCACCTTGAAAGAAAATCTGTAGTTGTTCAAGCAAATTTTAAATTTGGATTCACAAGATCCGACATAAATATATATATATATATATATATATATATATATATATATATATATATATATATA
>NC_068984.1:93016031-93020337 GCF_001194135.2 Octopus bimaculoides | reverse complement strand
TATATATATGTATATATATATATATATATGTATATATATATATATATATATGTATGTATGTATGTATGTATGTATGTATGCATGCTGATGACCTTACTCTTATAGCTGAATCACTACCAGAACTAGAGAAGAAGTTTCAGGTATGGAAGCAAAGTAGAATCAAAGGGCCTTAGAGTTAATTTTGCAGAACCAAAGTCTTAGTAAGTAGGAAGGCAGACAAATCACAAATCCCTTCAGGTAGATGGCTTGCTCAATCTGTAGAAAAGGTGTAGGTAGAAATTCCATAAGATGCACCCATTGTAAGCTTTGGACACATATGAGATGCAGCAATATCAGCGGAAATTTAACAGAGAAACTAGCTTTATATGCGGAAGATGCACAAGTACAATAAACGCTGAAAATGGGCAGAAAATAGACTGCAAGCTAAAGGTAGTGACCAAGTTAGTACTGGAGGTTTATGCACTGAGAGCATAGCTGTGAGAATAAGATTAGGAAGGGCACAGTTCAGAGAGCTCCTACCCCAGAGGGCCTCTCTCTGAGAGTGAAAGGCAGATTGTTTGATGCCTGTGTGTAAATAGCTATGCTGCATGGCAGTGAAACACGGGCTATGACAGCCGAGGACATGCATAGGCTTGAAAGAAATGATGCCAGTATGCTTCGCTGGATGTGCATACACGACAGAATGTAAGCATCTTGAGAGAAAAGTTGGAAAAAAAGAGGAATCAGATGTGGTGTGCAAGAGAGACAACTGCACTGGTATGGTCATGTGATGTGTATGGACGAGGACAGCTGTGTAAAGAAGTGCTGATCTCTAACAGTGGAGGGAACCCGTGGAAGAGGTAGACTCAGGAAGATATGGGAAGAGGTGGTGAAGCATGATCTTCAAACTTTGAACCTCAAGGAGATAATGACTTGTGACCAAGACCTTTGACGATGTGCTGTGCTTGAGAAGACTCATCAAGCATGCAGAGAGTGAATGTGTGCTCTTCTTTGCTGTCATGTCTCACGAATTAACCTTTTTTGGACTAAATAGTGACTGGTGATGAGAAATAGGTTCTCTATAAAATGTTAAGTGCAGAGAACAGTAGGTTGGGAAAGGAAAAACACAGGCACCCCAGGCTAAAGAAGGTCTTCACCCACGTAAAGTTTTGTTATTTGTTTGGTGGGGTATGAAAGGTTTAATCCATTTTGAAATTTTAAATCCAAACCAAACAATAACAAAGGAGATATACTGAAAGTAGTTTGAATGGCTTAAGTGAGTGCTAGACGAAAAACGACCATCTTTGGTTTCAAGATGAAAGCTGTTCTTCCATTTGGATAATGCTCAGTCACATACAACAAGGATGACATTCCAAAGGCTGGAGCAATTTGAATGGGAAATGATGCTCCACCCACCATATTCACTGGACATTGCCCCCTCTAATTATCATTTATTCCGCAGTCTTCAAAATCATTTGGATGGAAAAAATATGAATTCTGTAGACAAGGTCAGAACAGTACTGGAGTATTTTTCATCACGGACAAGTGAATTTTTGAAGAGGGGCCTTGCAAGTCTACCAGATAGATGGAAGAGCATTGCAGAAAATGAATGAGAGTATATTTTAGATTAAAAAAGAACTTTGTTTATCTTAATTCTGAAAAATAAAAGAAGTATAAAAAGACTGCAATATTTTGGGGCTGACTCAATGTGTGTGTGTGTGTGTGTGTGTGTGTGTGTGTGTGTGTGTGTGTGTGTGTGTGTGTGTGTGTGTGTGTGTGTGTGTGTGTGTGTGTGTGTGTGTGTGTGTATTAATTAGAGTTAATGTATGAAGCAGGTACATGAAGCAGTATTGAATGATCAGCTATGAATACTGTAATAATGTTCTCACAAATAAGATCAGCAAATAATACATTCACTGATGTGAGCAAGGCTTAGTCAACCTGGAATTAGTTAACTAGAGGTACACAAAACATTTCTGAATGAAGACATGCATGTACAATCATGTACACTTGGATGTGGGAAAACCTTTCACTGTGGAAATAGTTTGGGAGAAAATTTTCTTCACAGACAATATGTGTGAAAGCAATGAATGACATCATTGGATCTAAGACACATGGTTTTTTGCATTGTTACATTTCATCAGCAATGAATACTAAATCAGTCCTCCACAGCCATGTAAGAACCACTGTTTTTTTTTTATATATAAGAATAGCAAATAGTATGTTTTGTTGATGTGCATAAAGCTTAGTCAAAGTGGAATTTATTAACTAGAGGTGCATCAAGCAACATTAAATTAAATATATGGGTGTGTTGTGTTTGTTTCTGTTTGTATGCATGTGTATATATGTCTGTGCATGTATATGTAAGTTTATATATGCATATGTATATTTGTGTGCCCTCAACTACAAACTTGGTGAGGTGGAGGGAAATTAGATAACCTTACATTCTCACTCTGCGAAGGCAAGCAAACAGTCAAACATGTCCAGGGCTCATGTAGAGTGGTGCTAGCTCAAGAGAGGTACATATGGAAATACAATTAAGTGCTTAAAAGAGATCTTATATAAGAGAGGGAAGCTGATGCCATTAGAAGCTCTGCAAGTGTTCTGTACAGCAGTGAGCAAGAAACTGGATTATGGTATCAGGGTCTTGATGGAACAGATGACTTGGAATTCACAGCAGAGCTTCTAGGATGGAAAAATCACTGACATCACCAACAAGAGTGGTATGAGACTGGGCATTGTACCTTACCTCACTTTCATCAAAATAAGTGATTCTGGCTGAACTCACTATGCCATATGAAAGCAGAATGGCAGAAGCCTACCTACATCTACAACTCTGAAAATATAACATCTTAGCCATCAAATTGAGAGAATCTGGCTTCTAAACCAAAGTCCTTGCCACAGAGATGGATGCAAGAGAGCTTATAGACAAATCTGCCTATGGTCTCACGAAACAGTTCTCAATTTCTGAGAGTAAGAGAACCAGAGCAAGACAGAAGCAGCAGAAAAGAGTTCCAATTGTATCTGGTCAGGAGAATAGGAGTGAATTTCAGAAAGCATAACTTGACCCAGAGTCATTTGGCTCCTTAGACAGAAGTGGTTACAACACCCAAGATATCTTGGCTCTGGGGCATCTTGACCATCCAGGTGGGTTGCAATACAGACAGTAGCACAGAATATGGCAGCTGAGAGATATCCAGGAGGCAATGGTTGAGATGAGGTCCCCTTAAAGTGTAAGGAGTTATGAGCAGACATTTGCATAAAGTGGGGAGAGGGTACTTCCCTGAAGACCTTCTGGTCAGCTCTCTCTAGAGTTTCTTACTCTCTGTTTATGTATCACTCTACCTGCCTGTCTGCTTGCAGTTATTGTTACTATTATTAGTATTATTATTATTATGGGCAGAAATATGTAACTCCCACAATCCTACCCATAATGATAGTAGTAACAACAACTCTGATGAAAGCAATATTAATAGCAGAGAACAGTGACAATATTAGTCAAAATTAAAGGGGTTAATAACAACTCTGGTAATAATAATAATAATAATAATAATAATAATAATAATAATAATAATAATGATAATAATAAACTTGTTTCAAAACATGAAAGCAAGAAAGCATCTTACTCAGTAAGAAAACAGGCAAAGGAATATCTAAGTGAATTCCAATTACAAATTCAAGAATTAGATGAACTAGAAACACCTGCAGAAAAAGCTAAGCACTTGAAAACCTGTGCTAAAATTGCTGCCTTAGATATTATGACTGATAAATGACATGGAAAACCTCTCAATGGCAAATACCTAAAGAGAGCGAATAATGCAGATGTTGACAAAGCCCTTACCCATCAATGGCTAATGGCCTTTGGCTTGAAATCAGAAACAGAGGGGTTTATCATAGCAGCCCAATGCCTACCTACAAAGAACTACCAGGCCAACATTAAAGAACGGTAGCTCCCCATTATGTTGTATATGCCAAAAACAACATGAGACCATCGATCATGTTGTCTCCATGTGCAGTCTGCTTGCGCCTACAGAGTATCTCAACAGGCATGATAAAGCTGCACAATATATTCACTGGGTAATATGCAAAAACCTGAACTTGCCCCATGATAAAAACTGGTGGGAACACAAACCACCCCCAGTACTTGAAAATGATCACATCGCACTCCTCTGGAACTTCACCATTCAAACTGACAGAAAGATAGATGCAAATAGGCCAGACATCATACTGAAAGACTTCAGACAAAAATCATGCCTCCTCATTGATATGACTGTCCCAATCGATATAAACATATCTGTCAAGACCTACCAAAAACTGAGCAAATATA
>NC_068984.1:93007463-93015672 GCF_001194135.2 Octopus bimaculoides | reverse complement strand
TGAGACTTGGATCCAACTTGTACAAATGCAAAGCAAAAGTCAAACATAAAATAATAATAATAATAATAATAATAATAATAATAATAATAATAATAATAATAATAATAATAACAATAACAATAACAATAGCAATAACAACAACAACAACAACGACGACGACAACAACAACAACAACAACAACAACAACAACAACAACAACAACAACAACAACAACAACAACAACAATAATAATGCCCTGATGCAGTACCAGGCAGTGGCTCTCATGGCTTCTGATCTTAACTGATTGGAAGTGTTATCATGTACATTGCTTTGCCTTAGTATAAAAGATGGGCTACACCAAATGTTCTGCTCAATACCACAGATTTGCTTGTCAGTTGTTTGACCTTAATCAGTTGAGCATGTCCCTTAGTGGCTGATGATACATGCATCTCTGATCCCAAGCAGAAGTAGTGGGGGAGCATCATAGCCATGTGTTGAGAGGAATTGTTTGGGGTTTGGATAATTCACCTTTGGAAAAATGGGTGTTTTGTTCAACATCCTTAAACAACCCTTATTCAGGGACCTTTTTAACGGGATAGGCTATTCAACCTGAAGAAAATTCTAACTGGGCCCCACCTGCAAGGTCATGTACTGTTTATCTTGATATGAGATCATCTTGTCATGCTCAGACGGGTAGTCATGATGGTTATACTGGGCTCCATATATTTTACCACAGTGTCACTTTGATGGCATGCACTGCTCTCTCACTTAATAATAATAATAATAATAATAATAATAATAATAATAATAATGTCCGGCTCCAGCCTGTCGATATCCAGAAAGGGACCACCACACAGTGTAGATGGAGCAAGCAAATTAATACTGTAGTCATGGAGTGTTACTACCTGAGCAACCTAGCAGATGAAAATGGTGCTCAAATTAGGGGTTACCGACAACGTATGTATGATCATTGGAGAGAAAAGGAATTGTTTCAACTCATGGAACAGAGACTATGTGATCAAGCCAGAGCAATAAGAAAAAATTGTTGGTTCACAAAAGTAGAGCTTGAAGCTTTCAAAAGACGGGTCATGGAAAATAGCAGCAGAGATAACAATGAAAATAGAGTTCTTACTAATAATAAGAGTAATACCATAGCACAGGAAAAGAGCAGTGGTAGTTTACTTGATGAAAGACATATAGATGATCTAAAAGAAGACAATAAGACTAATGGCGACATGACAGATGAACAAAAGGCAATCCACGACAGAATAAAGGTAAGAGTACAGGAGAACGATAGCAACATTATTTGCAACCTTAAAACGCTTGATCGATGGAAATTGAATCAAGAAACAAAAAATGTCAATGAAATTCTGAAATACATCAGAACAAACATCACAGAAACAAATAATTTGATCAAGGCAGCAAGTATTGCTGTAGCAGAAAACGAGGGTGTTGATGTTAAGAAAAAGAAACATAATGGGAGTGACAAAAGAAAAGATCCACGGTGGAAAAGAAGAATCCAGGCAGGGTTAGACATGCGCTCAAAGGAAATTTCTGTGTTAGACCGAAAAGAGAAAGGGGAGCTTAAAAGCGAACAAAAATACAGGGCGCTGAAAATGGAGTATAATATTGAAAGAAAGGACCTGAAAGTAGTAGTGGAGGAAAGTAGTAGTGGAGGAAAGTATTAGTGGAGGAAAGTAGTAGTGGAGAACTGAAACAGCACCTCGTTGCATAGAAAGCAAAGATGGCAAGATATGACCAAAGAATGAAGGGTTACCACCAGAATAGGTTATTCAGAGTAGATCAGAAGAGATTCTATAAAGAAATAAATGGAGGGTGTACAGATGAAAAGTTGATACCAGTTTGCCACTTATGTGGAAGTTATTGACTGGAATACTCGCAGAGTCAATGTACGAACATCTGGAAAAAATGGAGTCCTGCCACATGAGCATGACTACAGTATTAATTTGCATACGTAAGTGCAGAGGTACCAAGAATCAATTCCTGATAGACAAAACTGTACTTAGAGACTGCAAGAGGAGGAAAAGTAACTTAGCTATGTCATGGATCAACTATCATAAGGCGCATGATATGATCCCACATTCTTGGATTATGGAGTGTATGAACCTATTTGGTATTGCATCAAATGTTGAGTGATTGTTTGAAAAAAGTATGGCGAATTGGATGATGGACCTGACAGCATATGGAAGAAGTTTAGGGAGAGTCGAAATTAGGAGGGGCATCTTCTAAGGGGACTGCCTGTCCCCACTGATCTTTGTACTGTGAATGATATCACTAACACTGATTCTGAGGAAAGCAAAAGCTGGGTATGTATTTAAAAGCCGCCAGCAAAAAGCCAACCATTTGTTATTCATGGATGACCTCAAACCTTATGGTAAAGATGAAGTCCAAGTCAGTTCCCACATTGATACGGTGTATACCTTCAGTGCTGATATCAGAATGGAGTTTGGACTGAGAAAGTGTGGTGTGTTAGTCTTGAAGAGAGGCAAAATCAAATGTATGGACAGGTTAATGATACTGTCGGGGGAGGTTATGAAACAGATAGAAGAGATGGGTTATAAGTACTTGGGGATTTTGGAAATGGATAAATTGATGGGGAAAGAAATGACAAAAAAATTTATGGTGAAGTACTTGTGCAGACTGAGACTGATCCTTAAGTCAAAATTAAATGCATGGAATAAGATCAAAGCTATCAACACCAGGGTGGTTTCACTCCTTAGATATGGAGCAGGGGTAATCGCATGGACAGTAGATGAACTAAACAGCTTAGACAGAAACAAGGAAGTTGCTAACTAGATATGGGTCACTCCACCCCAAAAGTGACACAAACAGACTGTATGTACCAAGAAAAAGAGGGGGAAAAGGACTTATTGGATGTGAACACTGCATTAGAGCAAAAGAAAACAACATAGCATGGTATGTAAAAAATGCCACAAAACCGCTATTATTAGAAGTAGGAAGGTCAGGCTTGTGTAGGATGAAAGATTTCAAAGATAAAGCACTATACAGGAAATTGAAAACAAATAAAACTGAAAATAGGTGGGTAAAGAAAAGAATGCATGGTCAATTTCATAGAGATGTTGAAGATAAGACAGACAGAGAAAAAAGATGGTTGTGGATGACTAAAAGTGATTTAAAACCGGAAATGGAGGCTCTATTCTGTGCTGCTCAAGAGCAAGCACTGAGAACAAACTACATAAGATACAGATTAGACAACACAGCAGAAAGTGATAAGTGCAGAATCTGTGGACAAAACGATGAGACCGTATAGCATATTACCTTCCAATGTACGTCACTAGCCCAGAAGGAATATAGGAGATGCTGTGACAATATAGCCAGGCTTGTCCATTGGACACTCTGCAACAAGTATGGACTTGACAGAGCAAAAAATTGGTACGACCACAAACCTGAAGGCATCGTTGAAAACAGAAATGCAAATATCCTATGGGATTTCATGATTCAGTGCAAAGGCAATTATAATAATAATAATAATAATAATAATAATAATAATAATAATAATAATAATAATCATAATGCCCTGATGCATACCAAACTTTTGATCTTAACTGATTAGAATTGTTTTGTATTTGTTTTGTCTTGGTATAAAAGATGGGCTACAGCAAATATTCTGTTCAATGTCACAGATTTGCTTGTCAGTTGCTTGACCTTAACCAGTTGAGCATGTCTCTTAGTGGCTGACGATATGTGCATCTCTGATTATGAGTAGAAGTAGTGGGGGAGCATCATAGCCGTGTGTTGAGAGGAATTCTTTGTGATTTGAATAATTCACCTTTGGAAACATCATCCTTAAACAAACCTTACTCAGGGACCTTTTGAGCAGGATGAGCTACTCAACCTGAAGAAAATTCTAACTAGGCTCCACTTGCAAGGTCATGCACTGTTTATCTTGATATGAGATCCCCATGTTGCATGCATATGGTTGTGATGTATGTGCCTAGTGTACCCTTATCAGACAGGTAGTCATGATGGCTATATTTGGCTTCATATATTTGTACCCCAGTGTCACTTTGACAGCATGTGCTGCTCTCTCACTCAATAATGATAATCCTTTCTACTGTAGACACAAGTACAAAGCCTGAAATTTTGTAAGGAGTGGGTAGTAGATTACATTGACTCAGTGCTCAACTAGTACTTATTTCATTGTTCTCAAAAGGATGAAAGGTAAAGTCGGACTAAGTGACATTTGAAATGCTGCTAAGCATTTTGTCTGGTATGCTAATGATTCTACCAGCTCACTGCCTTAATGATTATAATAATAATCTTTTCTGCTATAAGCAAAAGGCTTGAAATTTTGAGGGAGGAGGCTAGTTGATAATGTTGACCGCAGCACTTAACTGACATGTATTTTATTGATCATTAAAGGATGAAAGGCAAAGTTTATGCAGTTCTATATTTAAGAGATGAGGAATTATGTACATTATTTACATTTGACAGATATTTGTCCTTATCTTGTTTGTTGTAAACACAATGTTTTGGCTGATATAGCCTCCAGCCTTCATATTTTGTGAAGCCTGTCCTCATTGTTGTCACCAGAGTTGAAATGAAGGATTTTCAGCAATACCAAAAACCAATCACACAGTATTGTCTCTGCAAGGAAAGATGTTGTAGTTGTGGGATCCCCGCTCCAATATGAAGTGAGTGTCAGTTTCTGCACAATACTCATTAAGATGAATAATGCAAAGAAAACTTTGTCACCAGTAGTTGAAAACCATTCAGTGTCAAAACCAGTCGTTAAAAACCATTCAGGTACAAAACCAAACTACATCTCATCTAGTTTAATTCTATTTCTCATCAACTGAGTTACAACCCTCTCAGTAACTTTCATGACTTGGTTTAGCAATTTAAAGTTTGATACCTTTGCAATTGTTTCTATCTAAGGCATCACCTTTTCCCTAGTTGCAGCTAACTATATAATACTACTACACCAGTCATTGGGGATGATACTTTCCTAAATAACCTGATTAACTATACGGTGACTAAGCTGTATCCTACACTATCGGAAATTTTAATCATCTCGGCAGTGATTCCTGATGGCCTAGGGGCTTTCCCTGTCTTCTTGTCCTTAATTATCTATTATGCTGCTATCACTCTGACAGCTGGTCCCTCAATTGGTTTGATATTTGGTAGACACTCCTTCATTTTCCTCCCATTCATTTTCCATATTTAGTAACCTTTCATAGTAACACTTCTAAGGAACTAGGGCTAAGTATTTTTTGTCATACCATGAGTTGGCATTATCTATCTTTTTTCTGGTCCTTTCTGTGCTGTTCCAGGATTTACTCCTGTATAGCGGGCAGATCCCCTTTGCATCACTCTCTATGATGACTTTATACTTAGCCTTGGCTCCTTTGTACACTCTAATCCTGTCCCTTTGGTTGTTCTCTGGCTACAACCAAAGGACAGGATTAGAGTCCAAAGCCATCATAGAGAATGATGCAAAGGAGATCTGCCCGCTATACAGGAGTAAATCCTGGAATAGCACAGAAAGGATGAGAAAAAGATAAATAAGGCCAGCTCATAGCATGACAACACAAAATACCAGCGTGTCATGTTCATTGATGCTACCTCTGGCGACGAACTAGCATACTTTTTAGAAAAACATTTGATAAGGCCAATCTATTGATTAAAGTAGTAGAAAGACCTGGTGCCTCTGTAAAATCCCTGATCTGTAGAACCTATCCCTTTGATAAGTCCACATGTACAGAGAACAATTGCATTGTATGTAGGATAAACCCACAGGTAAGGAATAGGAATATAGTGTATAGCTTTTGATGTATCGAGTGACAGAGCAGAAGAATGACAATTACTTACATTGGAGAGACAGCATGCAGCATAGGAGAGCATATAGGTGAACACTGGTGAGAGCTCAAAGAAGAGAAAGGATCATCAGTGCTCTATCAACATGCTCAAGCAGAACATAGAGGCTCACTCAGTCAATAGCATAGAGGTCAAAGTATTAACACTGCATAGAACTCACATGACACTGAGACAGATCACAGAGGCTACACACATAGCAATAGACAGACTGAGCCTCAACAGAAAATATGAATGGAACAATAACACCCACCACCACACCACACAGCATGATAACTAAAGACTGAAGGGAGAAAAAAAAAACAGATATAAACTGCATAATACACATACAATAGACATATATGCACATACCTATGATAAATATAAAAAAATTAGAGACATTAAAAAACTGTATAAAGGGCACAGATATAAACAACATAGGAAGTGAACCCATACAACCCACAAACACACATATAGTAACTTCACAGACAGCCACAATAATATCAACAATATGACTGACAACAATGGCAACAGCAACAACCACAACTACCATGATGGTGGCAGTGTGAGAGAACACACAAACACAGTAATTTATAAGAACAATACATAGAGTCGAGTTAAATGGCAGCAGCAGTGGCAACGGGGTAGGAGATGGGGCTGAGGGGAGGGTCATAGGGCTACTATGAACAATGATACACACACAAACACAGATGCATGTGCATATTAGGATACACATCATAGAAGAACAGAATGGAATAAGCAGATCAAAAAGATGGAAAGTCTCACTGAAAAGATCACAGATGTGTAACAAAAGATTTCTGGACAATGGACATGAGTTAGAATAAGAACAGTAATAAACAAGTGTAGAATGAATACATAGTGCATGTGTTTATTTGGCAAAAATAAAAATAAAATGACCATCCTGAAATACAGCAATACCTGTTTCAACATATGACTTCACTTCAGGAATCTTGCAACACAAATTCATAAACACACACACACACATATATTAAAAAAATTTAGGTTCAAAGTGAATATGGTACTTAAGTTTAGGCACCAGAATTAAGTATGGTATTATCCATACAATTCCAAAATAAGGTAATTAAAATCAAAATAAGCAACAAGGATATCCAAAGTTAATGCAATACGATCATTTCATGCGACTCCATTTATTTAAGCAATGTGATCATTACATCAAATGTAAAATGCAGAGCAATCCTCAGCTGCACAAAGATATAGAAATTTATTGAAATTTCATTTCAACAGAAGGACATATTTTTATAACTACATTTAAACTTTCCAAGTAGAAAGGAAGAATACAAAAAAACATTTTGACTTAACCAGACCATACAGGCTAGTAATTAATTCTAAATCAAATTTTAGTAAGTCTAGTTATGCTGGGATATTCAATAACAGAATGATCAGATTTGGCTTTTCTGTTTCTCCTAACTTATTCAGGATCATTTCTTCCTTTAACAATAAAAATCTAAATCTTTACTAGAAGAATTTAACCTCCTCTACTACTAACACTAACCCCAGTTATTCAAATAGCTCTGTATCTTCTACCAAGGATTCTCATACTCACACAAACTCTTCCTCTATCAACACACATACACATAACAATAGTACACCTATTAGTAACAATTGTAACTGTAGAAACTCTAACACCTGTGAGGTTACAGGTAATTATAAAATGAAAAATGTATATAAAGCTACTATTACAACACGATATCTCTAGGTTTCATTATATAGGTTGCATGCAGACCCCTCTTAAATTACGTTTGAATAATCATAAATCATCTTTTAATGATCCTCGGAAAGAAAGTAGCACTAGTTTATCCAAAAAGGTATGGCAACTTAAAAGAGACAACATAAATTTCTCAATTTCTTGGAATATTGTTTCTTCTGCCCCCTCTAATAGGATTAGAAATAGAATGTGCCTTTTATGCCTTGAAGAATCTTACATAATTATAAAAATGAATGGTTCTATCTTAAATTCGAGAGACGAGTTTCCTCTTGTAAACATGTCCAAATTTCCTTTCATTAACCTTAAATAATCTTATTTTTTACCTCTTTTTCATTTTCTTATTAGTTCTTATTACACTCTTAGGTTATGTGTATGTATGTATTCTCTGTGTGTGCATGTATGTTTGTATGTGCACTTGCGTGGGTATGTTTATGCACTTGTGCTCCTGTTTTATATGTATGTGTGTATATATATATGTATGTATATGTGTGTACGTGTATGTATGTGCATATATATATATGTACATATGTATATATTTGTGTGTGTGTATTATGTGTATGTATGTGTATGTATACTTATATATGCATGTATGTATATATATATATATTCGCATGTAGGTATATCTACATGTTTTACTTGTTTTTGTGT
>NC_068984.1:93004589-93004866 GCF_001194135.2 Octopus bimaculoides | reverse complement strand
ATATATATATATATATATATATATATATATATATATATATACATATGCGCGTGCGCACATGCACTTACATGCATGCACCCGCATGTGTGCCCGTACACACACACACATATGTGCATGCGCGCACACACGTGCACGCTCACATGCATATGCATGCATACACATACATACAAAGTTCTCAAACCATATACACATACACACACACACATATACACACACACACACACACATATACACACACACATCCACATATATGTTTATATACGTCTTATGTAAATAC
>NC_068984.1:93003573-93004579 GCF_001194135.2 Octopus bimaculoides | reverse complement strand
ATTAAAAGTTCTCAATCCCTGGTGTAATGCACCAGATTACCTGATAACATTCTAGCTACTGTAGCACAGTTGTGGAGAGTGTTCACTGTCATTCCTCCATATGTCACCTAAAATAAACATCATGAGGTAGTAGACAGTTGTTGGTAACTCTGCTGATGATGCATTCATCTACAGATGAATGTTTGAATAGATTTTCACTGTCTTTCCAGACTAAACAGAATTATTGGTAAGTGTTGTCTTGTAAAGTCAACCACACTGTATAACAGTCAATAGTAAATATTACTATAATCAGCATTAGTATGTGAGAGAGGTCTCTGACAGTTTAGAAGAATTGTATTTAGTGCAATTTACTGAAGAAAATGTTGATTATAGTCATCTCTGGAAAGAAAAACCATTCAAATGATTACATTTATTTTACTAATAGCTTAACTTACCTGATTACCCCATTTCCAATGTGGACCTCGCATCACATAAACTCCAGGCTTCAAGTTGTCTAGAAATTCTTTCGTGCAACCCACTATAAAAGAAAATATTATCTCATTTTTGAAGGGCACAAATGGAAGTTTGAGAGGAAAGTGTATTGTCTGTTACATTAAAGAACATGATTAGAACCTTTTTCAATACACTGGTTTCTTATTAAACTCTATGCCAGTGATTCCCAAGGTGGGGCGTACGCCCCACTGGTGGGGCCTGAGAAAATTCAGGTGGGGCGCGGGGCATAGACGTGGGCTGTGAAAATATTTGTACATGACGAGCGGTCATCGCAGGCACAACCTTAGATTCCGTCTTTCCTTTGAAGCCTCCACATCGGAAACTCTCGCACCCCAGCGAGACAAAGAAGATCCCGCACTGAGCAATAAACTTACGCGCATCCCTATACATGTAGCATGAATCACTACTGGCAGTAAATGATGCATGAAATTTTCATCGACAGGAACTGCTGACATTACTATTCAGATAAGCCAATCAATTGCCTCAATTAGTTTATACTGAAGAGTGCGCGCAT
>NC_068984.1:92998163-93001332 GCF_001194135.2 Octopus bimaculoides | reverse complement strand
AGAGTTCTCACTAAATTAGTCGAGCTGACCGTCAAATAATTGAACTGAAAAAACGTGTTTCTTTATTCTTTATAAATTGACATTTTTTAAAAACATGAGAAATCGTAATAATTTTATCGATTTATTGGGTGTTATGCACTTTCAGTGCCTGTCGTTTCAATTCTCAAGCTATTTTTTTGTATTTTGAATACAATTTTTTAATTTTTGATTTTTTTCAATTGTAAGTAGGCCCACATGTACTTGTAAATGTGAGTGGACATGGGAAAAGGTGGGGCGTAAAAACTTTTGCTATGAAAAAGTGGGGCGCCGGGAAAAAAGGTTGGGAAACACTGCTCTATGCTTTCTAATATACTTTTAAGAGAGAAATATAGTCACCTATAGTACATTACTGATATTTATTTTGTTGACCCAGAGAAATAACACACAAAATCACTTTCCTCTCAACAAGATTTGGCTTGATACATTAGTAAATACTGTAAATCATTGTGTCTGGTACTCAACCAATTTCCAGTCTCATTCAAATGAAGCCTTTATTACTAAATTTTAAGAAAATTGCCAAAGAGTAACATTGAGAATCATGCAGGCAGTTTTTAATTTCTAGTTGCAACTACTTTAACCCAGTTATGCAGTAGAAGCTCTTGAAAAATCATGAATGACTCATTTGTCTCTTTCATAAACTGAGTAGTATGGAATTTAGAATATGTGTGTGTGTGTGTGTGTGTATAAACAGAAGACTAGAAAGTTTTTGGTATTATTTATTCACCATTACATATGTTTCATTATTAGTAAGAGTTACAGATGTATACACATAAAAAAAAAACTTTAAAACTTCTTCTATTAGTAATTCTTAAGACCAAGAATTAAAATAGTACAAGATTATACTGAATTGTGCTACAATATATAATGTTAAATATTAATCAGGAGTTATTTAGAGAGGAAGGTCAAAAGTACTTTATGAAATTTGGAAATTATATTCTATGCATAAGGACATAGAATAACCCCCATGAAAATTCATATATTTTTGCTGTTGATGAAATTTTAACCATAGATATTAGACACAAATGAAGTAATATTTCTAAAATTTCATCTTCTTAAAAGTTAGAAAGACCTCTTCATGGGGGGCTTAACACCCACAATTTAGTCATTTTATCTAAGCAAAGACGAATACAGTTGTACTCTTGGAAGCTGTAGGGTTACCTGAGCATAAAAGATGAGCGTTATTTGTAATTCAATGGTACAACAGTGTAAGAGTTTGCTTTGAGTTATACTTAGATTGTGATTTCTGCAATGTGGTGCATAAATTGTCAAGTAAATTAGAGGCATCTTTGCCTCCACTGATTCAGTTCCAAAGTGTTGAGTAAAGTTATTTGCTGCAGACCACCTTTGAGTCTTTTTATTATCACTGGGTCACACATAGTCCCCAGTTGGTAACATTGATTTCAAGGCCTTCCCAGAAGAGTGACTGGTTACTGAAAGACATTTATAGATTGTAAATTTATTCTGTCCAGTTACCTATCGGTATAGTGGTCATTTTCAAACTCCAGAGGTGACACTTTCATTTCCCCTTAGCCCTCACATCACACAGTTGTTAATGTTTGAGTTGGGTCATGCCCTTCCAATTGCTATAGATCCGTAATGCATCTTACAGCTGTACCTGTCACCTGTATGGTGAGGAATCCAACATTAGGAAGTAGTAATGACTAGAGTAGGGTAGCTGACTGCTTATTGTGATCATTCGTCTTTTGGTTTCCTGTAGCTTTGCTCTCTTTTACAAACCCAGTGAACATTCATATATTTCCTATTTCAAAGAAATTCGAACAATACATATAAGACCCAAGTGAAAAAGATTCTCAACAATTCAACTTCTCTGGTTGACATTAAGATACCCACCCCCAATAGGGGCCTTAACTCTCACATTTTAGAGCTCCATGACTTCCATTTTCAGGAGCAAAATCTTTTTAACAGGTTCCATGAGACTGGAATTTTAGAATCTGTGCATAAAGATCAGTAGTATGGGATACATGTGTCATGATTAGAATTTTTTAGGGTGTGTAAAGAGGGAAAGAACCCTCATCTGCAATTTTGATGAAATTCGAATCATAGGTATTCCAGTTCATTAGAGAAAATATAACAGAAAAGTCTAATTCTTCAATTGCATGTAACACGGGCAATGCCGGGTATCTCTGCTAATTAATAATAAATATATTTATATTGGATTGACTAAGGATGAAGTGAAGAAGCGTGTTTCAACAAATTTATATACATTTCGGAATAGGAAAAGACAGAATTCAACAAGTCTAAGTAAATTCATTTGGGAACTTAAAGATAAAAAAAATGATTTTAATCTCGAATGGGATATCTTGGTGACAGCAACTAGTTACAATATAAGTAATAAGAAGTGCCTTCTTTGTTTGAATGAGAAATTATTTATTTTAATGACTACATAGTTGCAAGAGTGGCTGTGTGGCTGTGTGGTAAGTAGCTTGCTTACCAACCACATGGTTCCGGGTTCAGTCCCACTGCGTGGCACCTTGGGCAAGTGTCTTCTACTATAGCCTCGGGTCAACCAAAGCCTTGTGAGTGGATTTGGTAGACGGAAACTGAGAGAAGCCAGTCGTATATATGTATATATATATGTGTGTTTGTCCCCACCAGCATCGCTTGACAACCGATGCTGATGTGTTTACATCCCCGTAACTTAGCAGTTTGGCAAAAGTGACCAATAGAATAAGTACTAGGTTTCCAAAGAATAAGTCCCGGGGTCGATTTGCTCGACTAAAGGCGGTGCTCCAGCATGGCCACAATCAAATGACTGAAACAAGTAAAAGAAAGAAAGAATTTCCTTTACTTAACCTGAGGGATGAAAAAAATCATTCTTGCCTACTTAAAAACAAATATGTATTTACTAAATATAAACGATTTTTTTTTTATAGTTACAATTAATAGACTGTCATTTTGATACCTCATAATAGATACCTTTAACTATAGTAAAGCAAATTAACAATTCTTATAATTTTGATTAAAATTATAAATAGAACTTAATTAATATTTCCCCATTCTAAAGATGTGAGTATAGAAATAGAAACTTATTGATGATATATGTAGGTCCCCATACATATAGTTGTATATATATATATATATATATATATATATATATATATATATATAT
>NC_068984.1:92996379-92997500 GCF_001194135.2 Octopus bimaculoides | reverse complement strand
AAATCAAGCATTACGAGCACCACATCAGAAATAAAATTCAAAAGAAAAATATAAATCTTGATAATTACCACCTTCCTAACCACACAATTATAAAGAAACCTATAAATACTGACAACATACATAATAACTGTATAATTAAAGATAAAAATAGGAACATTCTTTTCTACTCGAGGCACAAGACCCGAAATTTTGGGGGAGAGGGCCAGTCGATTAGATCGACCCCAGTACGCAACTGGTACTTAATTTATCGACCCCGAAAGGATGAAAGGCAAAGTCGACCTTGGCAGAATTTGAACTCAGAGCGTAAAGACGAAATACCGCTAAGCATTTCGCCCGGCGCGCTAACATTTTTGCCAGCTCGCCACCTTAAAATAGGAACATTAAAGCAACAAATAGAGAGAGCAGGAATAATCAAAATAAGACAATTTGCTATAATGATATGAATAACCATAATACTCTAATTAATAAGGATAGGAACGACATAGTAAAAAAGAAATCTATTCCATATAGGAAAAGATTTGACTCTCTGAATACAACCCAGTTTTTTTACCAAAGCAGACAACGAGAAAACCATTTGGATAATGATTCCCTTTGCAAAACACTTAAAATCGAATTTTATTAGATCCATCTGAATGAGTAATTATAAAAACCTCAAAAACATTAAAAATGTAAAAATATTTAATAATAAACATATTAAATTTGGATTTTCAGTTTCTCCTAATCTTTTTAGGATAATATTTTCATTTAACAATAAGAAACTAGATCAATTCTATGGAAACAAAATTACTAAAACTGAACCTAGAACCTCCAATGATATTAATAAAAATCCGTATAATCCTTCAATTAACAATATCAATACTGATAATAATCACAACTTTTATAATTCATCAAAACATACATATAACACTACTACACCACCCACAAATACAAATTGCAATTGCAGAGACCCTAATGCTTGTAAATTAGAAAGAAATCGTAAAAAGAAAGACGTTGCATGCAAAACTGGGTTAAATCGCAAATTTTGAACCACGAATCCACCTTTAGGGACCATAGAAAAGCTTGGTTCAAACACTCTAATTGCTGACCGTAGACTTGAGCATTGATTGTTGCATTAGGTGGTA
>NC_068984.1:92992795-92995335 GCF_001194135.2 Octopus bimaculoides | reverse complement strand
CTGTTATTTATGACATGGTTCGTGCGTTTGTACTGGTTTTAGCTTTAGGGTTTTAGGGTTAAGGTTCGGGTTTTAGAGTTAGGGTTAGGGTTATGATTCTTTTTGCCATAACCTCACTCATAACACTAACCCTAACCCTAAAACCCTATAACTCATAACCATAACCCTAACCCTAACCCCAACCCTAACCCTAAAACCCTAACCCTAACTCTAAAACCCGAACCCTAAAACCCTAAACTCTTACTAGGGAATAATGATATAATTAAACAGGGAATAACACTTTTGACACCGGCAAAAATTATTGTTTACAAAACAGCAGTAACTGTATTCAGCTGAATAGACGTCAGTGATCGGTTGAAATTACAGAAATACGACAACTTTAACATGAAATAACTTGGTGCCCGTCAAATCAAAAGGATCCGTATGTGTGTATTTGTACATGTATATACATGTGTATATAGTGTGTATGTATAAGTATATATTCGTGTATCTACATACTTATATGTGTATGTATGCCTATATTTACATATTTGATTGCATATACATTCACTCTACTCCATATTTGATAAACATTTATCCTATAATTTTGCAACTTTATATCTACCCCTACAAGTATCTATATACTCGTAGATCATAATAATAATTATTTTTAATATATTTACATGCATTGAACCTATATAACGTATATTTTTATTCATTACTATCATATATAACCATACCCTATCTCACAATACTCAGCAAGAATAATACTCTCGACAAAACTTTTTACTACATATACAAAGTATTCCATTTGTATAGCATTATCCAACACATTTATCTTTAATCTCTCTTTCTTTTATTTTTAACATTCACTTCTCTCATTACATCCCATACTTGACCATTATTTTTTCTTCTTATTTATCTCCCCTACACTAGTAAAATTTCACTCTCTCTAATTTATTACCTTATCGCTTCTATAGTTCTCTTCTTACTACATCTCCTAATATGTTCTCTTATCTCTATTCTCAACAATGACTTCGTAAGTACATACAACCTTAATCATCATATTTCCATTTGAATTACCACTTTTTTCTCATTTTTATTATACTTCCATGTTATCTCAATACGGATCTTGAGTAAACAAGAGTCCTTAATCCACTTCCACTTCATTCTTTTTTACTCTTCCTCCTCCCTTTATATTTTCATAAATGATTTCATTAACTTTCTATTACAAACAATTTTTTTACGCTAAACTTTCTTCGTCTGTTTATGATTATTTATAAAACATACCAAGTATTGTTTTTAACGGTTAGATTTGATTTACATTAGATAACGTTTTCTCATTGGTCATTTCTCTAACTTACTCACCCTATGCTGCTGCTTATATGGAGATTTAATTAGCAAATATATACTAATCTATAGAGAGAGTGTTATCGACATCTCTATATTTATATCATTCTCTAACCGTTCATCTGTTAGTTGTGGTTTAATATTTGACATGAATCCGATCACTATCGCACACAAATAGGAATAGATAAACATGAAACTCATAGATCCAACTTCTCTGCTCTTTTTTTAAGTTCCTGTTATTTTCTCTCAGCACTGATGAGTACTATGATAATTTTCAAATTCACATATAAATTATATCTATGTACGAAACAATTGTATGCATGAATAAACTTCTTAAAACTTTTTAACATCTTATCTCCTCCATTTTTGACACATATGATTGGATTTGTAGAACTTCATTCCATAAATTAATCATTCACTTAATATTCTAATACTGCTTTTCATATCTTCGCCAATTTACATCAGTAAACTCTCAGCAAAGCATGAAGAATTAATGTTAGAAATCTTGGATCTATTTTAAAACGGGGGCACCAGTATTTTCTTAACGAAACACTTTGAAACTTGGGACACCGGTAGAATGTGTCATATAAAACATCTTTTACTCTTAGTCTTCTTAACAAAAAAAGGAATTCGCAAGTTATTCCATGTTAAAGTTGTCGTATTTCTGTAATTTCAACCAATCACTGACGTCTATTCAGCTGAATAGAGTTACTGCTGGGCGGTCATAAAAATGTTATTCCCTGTGACATATTTCATCCGGTTTAATCGTAATTTATACGCATATATTGTTTATATAATAAATTACGCTGTGCGTATCTATGTGTGTAACAATTTTAGAGTTATGGTTACGGTTAACGGTCTAGTTAGGGTTAGGGGATTAATACGATATACACCGTTACAACGCTAACTGTTTTCAACTGAATAGACGTCAGTGATTAGTAGAAATTATCGAAATAAGACAATTTTTTACATGAAATAAATTCGAATACAAAAATTTTTTTCTGTTCTATAACACAAAATAGATAAGTATACGAAGTTTGAAAGTCTTTCGGTATCAAAAACACTACATAAAACATAAATGAAAACTCGTTTTAAAATAGATCCGAAATCTTTTTGGAAACTACTCCAATTAAAGGACGGATCCACACCTATATGTATGCGTACATAGGTATATGTATGTATGTATGTATGTATATATGTATGCATGTATG
>NC_068984.1:92989148-92992695 GCF_001194135.2 Octopus bimaculoides | reverse complement strand
AACTACAGCCAAATTCAAAAGGAAGCCCTAGCTATCATATTTGGCTTGCAAAAGTTTTACCAATATTTGTACGGTCGTAAATTCATACTCGTGACTGACCCCAAGCCACTGACATCACTATTCAGTCCGAGGAAAGGGACGCCACTTCTCACTGCTAACAGACTAGCACGATGGGCCCTGTGGCTGAACCAGTTTGACTACACCATTGAATATCGGAAATCAGCAGATCATGGCAATGCTGATGCCCTCAGTCGCTTGCCATTCGGTGATGACAGCAATTTTGACAGAAAGGAAAATGGTGAAGACATAGACATGGTGTGTGCCATCAAAGCTCTTAGTATTCAAGTCCAACCTGTGGAAGCTAATCTCCTCCGTCAAGAGTCAGGGAAAGATCCAGTGATATCTACAGTGATGCGCTACGTCCGTGAAGGCTGGCCACCAAAGAACATGGAGATCAATGACGAAGTCAACAAGTTCCGTAAGTTATCAAACTCACTTAGTATCTGTCATGGATGCCTTATACATGGATCTAGAGTTGTGATTCCACATAGCTTGCAACCAAAGATCATCAATCTTCTGCATCTTGGACACTTTGGCATGGAACGCATGAAACAACTAGCAAAAACTGCTGTTTATTGACCTGGTATCGATGCTGCTATAGAGATAGCCAGTTGACGATGTGATTCGTGCAACGAACATCAAAGGCAGCCATCTAAGCCTCCAGTTCACCCATGGATGTTACCAGAAAAACCGTGGAGCCGCTTGCACCTGAACCACGCAATAAATTTTATGGGTAGAGATTGGCTGGTGATCACAGATGCTTATTCCAAGTACCCATGCATTCATCCTACTTCCTCCACGTCCTCCAAAGCCACTTTAAATCTGCTTGAGGAAGACTTTGCACACTTCGGATTTCCTCACACACTGGTCACCTATAACGCACCAACTTTTACGTCTGAGGAGTTCCAGAGCTGGTGCAAAGAACGTGGGATCACACACCTGACAGGGGCACCTTACCACCCAGCTACCAACGGAGCAGCGGAACGTTTGGTGCAGACCTTCAAACAAGCTCTGAGGAAGTTTTCTCTTCCACCGACACGAGCACTTCAAGAATTTTTGATGCAGTACCGGAGAACACCGACATCCTGTGGATTCTCTCCAAGTGAACTTTTGAATCACCGGCAGATACGAACAAGGATTGATTCTCTGCTGCCATCGCCAGCACACATTGCTCAAGGCAAACAGTCTAAGGAAGCAGATAAGTCTCAGGTGACTCCCAGCTCGGCTGTCCCTGGTGTCTGCTTTCTTCCATTGTTGGAAATAGGAAGAACCAAGTCCCTGACGACACCTGCATTTAACTCCAATGATGTCACGTAGCTCCAGCATCCCTTCAGCCTGAGTGACTGCGGCGCTATCTACCTGCTGTCGCCCAGATCTTGTAGTAATACCTGCATATCTGACAAGCTCGTCCTTAGAGTCTCTGTACATCATTACAATATTACATTTTGCTACTTTAAATTCCTCCACTACAGATGACAGGAGAAGTTGTAGCTGTCCCGATCTTATGTACAGGCCTATTGAAGTGAAGCTTGGGGGAGCACCTAGCCATCTCCTGAGGTACTTATTTATCTTCCTCTCCACCCTTTCCACACTTGTCACTGGAACATCATACAGCGTCAACAACCATGTGAGTCTTGGGAGCAGTCCATGTTGGTAGAGCCATGCACTGAACTTTCTTGGAAGCACTTGCAGCCTGATTTTGTTGGTTACTTTGCCCCCCAACCCCAATCACTATGTTCCTTGATTTTTTGTTAGCTTAAACCTCATTCTTGCTCATGTCGTCATATGTTCTAGCGAAGTCAGCACTCTTTTTGTATCCACATGGGTTGCAGCTATTACTGTAATATCATCCATGAAGCCCCTTATTGGGTGCTGACAGCTGCCTGATTCTATTGTTGGTCCTTGGGCTTTTTCTATCAGCAGTTGATATGAGGAGATTCATACCCATGATGAAAAGAATGGGGCAAATCATGCACCTTGTTATGATTCCCTTCTCAAGGTCTTGCCACCAAGTTGTAAAATGGGTGGTTCTGAAACGTAACTGGATGCCCCCAAAATAACTGCTGATTATTCTCTTGGTATGCGGGGGAATATGATAGCAGTCAAGGGCTCCATATATGAGGGCATGAGGTATTGATCTGTATGCATTTTCCAGATCCAGCCAAACCATTTTCAAGTCACCTTTACTTCTCTTAGCCTCCTGAATCAACTGACTGAGAATTCCAGTGTATTCCAGACATCCTGAGAAACCCGGAATCCCACCTTTCTAGATACATGTGTTTATATACCAAATCTCAGTCATGTATGATGTCATCCTTTTGGCCAGTATGGAAAAGAAAATGTTTCCCCTCAACGCTCGGGAAGGGGATAGTCATGAACTGATTAACAGCTGTTGAGTTTTCTTCTTTTGGCACAAAACATTCTTCTAGCATAGTGGCATAATACTCTTTGTCCAGATCTTTCAGAACAGTGTCCGCAGCTTCCAAAGGAGCCGAGGGCATTTCTTGTATACTTTATAAGGTATACCACTTGGGCCAGGAGCTGATCCTTGTTCCACTTCTTTCTAGGATAGACAGCTGAGGTTGAATTTATCTACTGACATTTGGGTTAACATCAAGGGCTTTGTTTCTGAGGTCATCATCGTGAGTCTTCCTCAGAAATGCTTCTATCTCTTCTTTGGAGTGGGTCAATTTCCCTGATTTGGTCTCCCCCAAAAGCATTCGGGTGAATCTAAAAGGGTTCTAGACAAATTGCACTCGTTTGGTCTCCCTCTTTTTCCTCCGCTTCCAGGCGCTTTCTGCCCTTCTAAGCCTTCTCAGACGTTCACGGAGCTGATTTGTCAAGTCCCTGATGCCTTCTCTTTCATCAGTAGAGGCCCTCTTACACTACATATTGAGAATTTTGATCTCTCTCCTCCTCATTGTGGAACATATGATTGAAGAAGGAGAACAAATTACTTTTAAAGACAACAACACTTTTAAAATAAATGTAAATATGAATTGCAAATCCAGAAACCTAATTTACTGTGTCAGATGTCCCGAATGCAAATAATACTACATTGATAAAATGGGCATTGGACTATGAGAGAGTAAGGGTACATAAACAACAAATCCATGACCCCTACTTTAGAAACAAAACTTGGAATGAACACTTCTAAAAATTCGCAAAAAGAAAGGTCAAAATATTCCCTTTTTTCAAACTCTAGACAAAAAATGAACATCTTCATAAGGCCAAGGAAGAATACTTTATTCGAAAATATCAACCAAAGCTGAACAAAAACTAATACCAAAACCACTGGAACTACCATCCCAACAATCCACAGAAAGACACCAACCTGAATAATGAGAACTACATATGAGTATATACTCTCTTATGTAATATTTTATGCACCCAAAAAGTTATATGCAGATGTTCTTTTCTCTCTCTCTCTTTGTATATGTATGTGTGTATATATGTGTATGTATGTATAGGTGTAAGTATATATATA
>NC_068984.1:92986124-92988893 GCF_001194135.2 Octopus bimaculoides | reverse complement strand
GCATATGTATATGTGTTTCTGTGTATATATGTATGCATGGGTATGTATACATACATGCACGTGCATATATGTATGAGTATGTTAGTACAGTTATGTATGCGTATGTGTGTATTTGTGTGTATATATATATGTATATATACTTATACACACACACATTTATATATGTATGCATATATATAAAAAAGAATACAAAAATGGGACAAGAACGCAAAACCTCCGGACAGTTAGATAATACAAAAAAAGGGACAAGAAAAATCAAGGACAGATCATTCGGAGTTTTCTTTCGTCAGTCGAGTTCCAGATTAGATTTGCAGTTTTGGCTGATTATACTCGAGACTGCTCCAATGTGGCCAGCCCCAAGAAAAAATCTAAGCTAAGAGCACTAGATTCCTTGGAAGAAAACAGCGAATGTATACAAAAACAAGGACGGAAAAAAAATTAGAGAAATGGTACACAAATACAAATGAAAACAACATGACATTAACAAGTGTCTTTCAGCTAAGGACGAATTAAATTGAGCTGGTGTGTGTGGAAGTGAAGCCTTACAGCAGGGACATAAGAGATGACAGGCATGGGAAGGAATATAGATGTTGCAGGGATGGTAGTCAAAGAAAGGTCAGGCTTGGCTGAACACCGGTCACATGGAAGGAGAGGAGAGAGGTAGAGGCAGAGGGATAGAAGAATTAGGGAGGGATGAGAAAAAAAGAAAAGGGACTGAGTGAAGTGAAAGAAGAGGGAAGGTGAGAATGAAGAGAAGGCCAGGAAATGTGAGAGAGGGAGGGCGAAAGAAAGAAGAGTGGAAAGAATGAAGTAAGTGTGAAAGGGCTGATAGAAAGAAAAAAGAATGAAAGAGTGAAAGAATAAGAGAGTCTACAAAATGTATATATATATATGTGTGTGTGTGTGTACTTACATATAAGAGACCAAAGTGTACGTACACCGCTATATGTATACAAAAAAGAAAAAAAAAATGGGACAAGAATGCAAAACATCCAGACAGATGATACAAAAAAGGGACAAGGAAAAAACAAGGAAGGATCATTCGGAGTTTTCTTTCATCAGTCGAGTTCCAGATTAGATTTGCAATTTCGGCTGGTTATACTCGAGATAGCTCCAATGTGGCCAGTCCCAATGAAAATCTAAGCTAAGAGTACTAGATTCTTTGAAAGAAAGCAGCGAATGTATATGAATATATACGAAAACAGATTGGAGACAGGTGTGTAAACAACAAACAGGTGTATTAGTTTAATGCTCAGGAAGGTGAGAAAGTCTTTTACGTTTCGATCCTATGCTCTTCAACAGAAAGGAATTTAAGTGTACAATATGTATAAATATTAAACTATTTCTGAATAATTTGTTTTCCTCCCTTTATTGTGGTAAAAAGTTTGGTATATACTCAAAAGTATCCATAAATTTCTATCCTTTTGTTAATATATTCTTCTTAATAACCTTCTGAATAGCCATAAACTTTATCTGTATACAATATAGTAACATTGTTTTAAAACATTTAACTATAGTACTACATGATAAAACTTCCCCTGTTTCATTATCAATGGTCTGCTAGTGGGTGACCCCCCTTAGTTGTCAGCCAACATCTTGTTTTAAGTTTTCTTTTACCAAACCTCATGATTTTTATGGCTATACCAACTAGAATTTCTGTCTGCTCTCTCAACCCTAGCCCTAACAGATAATGGCCTTTAATTTCCCAGCCTTAGATATACAAGGTTTGATAAACTAGTCTGTAAATTAAAACTGACCCCATAAAAAACAAATAAAATCAGTGGCAGGCAGAGTCTTCTTGACAATTTACTTATTAACTTCTATGTTGTAGCAGAGACAACAGGTACTTTGTCTATCTCCTTAACTTCTTGGAGATTTTAGGTATTATTATACTAATGTGCCCATCTGTTCTAATTTAATTAAATTCTATGTCTTTGTGCAACTGAGGATTGCTCTGCATTTTAAATTGATGAAATGATTACATTGTTCAATTAAATGGAGTTGCATGAAACAATTATACTGCATTACCTCTGGATATCCTTGTTACTTATTTTGATTATATATATATATATATTATTTAAAAGAGTTCCAACTCTGTTTTTTATGTTTTATTTATATTCTTATAAAATTAATGTGGGATATAGAATATGGAATATATAATATAAATAGTAAAATGAAATGAAGTATTGAATGTCTTATTGAATATATGAAATAATGAGTATTAAATATATATAGAGGCCGTGCATATACATGTATTTATATACTCATGAATAAATGTATTTTTGTGTTTGGCTGCAGTCTAATGACTGAAACAAGTAAAAAATAAGAGATATATATGCATATAGTGTTTTTTAAAAAGTATCCTTCAATATACATAAGTGTGGTATGTGTATATGTGTGTGTGCATGTGCAATATGTGTATATTTGCTTAGGTTATGAAAGTTACAGAGAGGGTCATAGCCCAACTAATTAGGGAGCGAATCAATTTAGATGAGATGCAGTTTGGGTTCGTGCCAGGTAAAAGCACTACTGATGCCTTATTTCTAGTGAGACAGTTGCAGGAGAAATACCTAGCTAAGGATAAACCTCTGTACCTGGCTTTTGTTGATATGGAGAAAGCCTTTGACAGGGTCCCCCGATCCCTTATCTGGTGGTCAATGAGGAAACTTGGGATAGAAGAATGGTTAGTGAGAGCTGTGCGAGCCATGTACAGAGATGCTGCCAGTAAGGTGAGGGTTGGAAATGAGTACAGCAATGAATTCCGGGTAG
>NC_068984.1:92977260-92984401 GCF_001194135.2 Octopus bimaculoides | reverse complement strand
CTGGACTGGCTTGTGCGGGTGGCACATAAAAGACACCATTTCGAGCGTGGCCGTTTTTGTGCGGGTGACACGTAAAAGCACCCACTACACTCTCTGAGTGGTTGGCGTTAGGAAGGGCATCCAGCTGTAGAAACTCTGCCAAATTAGACTGGAGCCTGGTGTTGCCATCCGGTTTCACCAGTCCTCAGTCAAATCGTCCAACCCATGCTAGCATGGAAAGCGGACGTTAAACGATGATGATGATGATGATGATGATGTATTTGTGGCAGTACATATCTTTCTTTTGTACATGACATTAGAGCATGTACATTGAGTCTGCTAGCATATTGGTATGTGTAGATATTTGCACATGTGTGTATATAAATGAAGGTATCATGATATATATATATATATAAATGTATATGTTGTAGAAGAATATTGACCACCCCTCAAGTGACTAAAAGGTGGACTGACTCATTATTATATAATAAAGAACTATGAGCGATTGGCTGTTCAGGTTGGTAAGCAGTTCACTGTGAGTCGTGGTTGAGAGTGTTGAGTCTCATATGATAGTAGTGCATAGTGTATATATACTCCCCCACTTCAATATAAAAGGATATAAAAGTGGTGACATGTTCAAACCTTGTGTTGGGCGTTTAAAATTTTCTCTTTTTTTTTGGTATGAAACCAAAGGAAAAAAAATCATTTAACATAGAGAACTTATTGGCCTCTGTGGAGCAGTTGTAACAGCAACAGCAGCAGCAGCAGCAACTACAACAAAACCAATAGTTGCTGGAATTAATTTTTCTTTTATTCTTTTATTTGTTTCAGTCATTTGACTGTGGCCATGCTGGAGCACCGCATTTAGTCGAGCAAATCAACCCCAGGACTTATTCTTTGTAAGCCTAATATTTATTCTATCGGACTCTCTTGCCGAACTGCTAAGTGACGGGGACGTAAATACACCAGCATCGGTTGTCAAGCGGTGTTTTGGGGACAAACACAGACATACAAAGATATATATACATACATATGTATATGTATATATATATATATATATATATATATATATATATATACGACAGGCATCTTTTCAGTTTCTGTCTACCAAATCCACTCACAAAGGTTTGGTCGGCCTGAGGCTATAGTAGGAGACACTTGCCCAAGGTGCCACACAGTGGGACTGAACTTGGAACTATGTGGTTGATAAGCAAGCTACTTACCACACAGCCACTCCAGTTGAAGAAGTCTGAAACTACTTCACGTTTATACTCGCCAGACAGCGTAGCAAATTCAATTGAAGAAATTAGCTATAATCCAGAAGTAAGGATTACTTTCCCTACATATTTTTGGAGATACAAAGAAATCTTCTAAGAAAGTGTATAAGTTGGTCCGATGAGAAAAAAATAAACTACTTTTAAGAAAGGTAACCTCTGCTGAACACGAAAAATATAGAAATTATAACCTGCTGAAGAAGCCAGGTGAGGTTTGTTCTTCCGATAATTTTCACTGAAAGAAGTTCCCTGTGCAATACTCGTTGGCAATGTTTAAATTTGGTCAAAAAAGATGAAGATTTCTTCATCTATGCCGGTGTGGTTAACAGAGAATGTGAGAAATTCAAATTGAATGAATTAACCCCAGACAAGTGTTTAATTTTTGTTGAAGGGCTTACTGCAAACAAAGATGCAGATATACATTTCCGAATATTAACAAAATTAGAACACAACCAAAATCTAACTCTACAGGCAATAGCAGAAGAATGCCAGAGGATTATAAATCTACAGCATGACACAAATAAAACTGAAGAAAAAGATTACTCTCATATTCATGAGCGTTGACTGGTAACGAATAAAAATATAAAATGCTTCAAGTGTGGTAAAATAGGCCATAAAGTCACATTGCAGGACAAAACCTAAAAAACCGTTAAAAAAAAAATCACGTAAATGGATTATCAGTGACAAAAAATACAAACGAGCCTCAAAGGATATTTGTGTATGTAAAAATAACACAAACGTAAAGTTACAATTGGATACAAGCAGCGATATGTCAATAATAAACACAGATACATGGAAAAAATTGGGAGACCTAAGTTAAATGAAACTTCGAAAATTACCTATGGTGTTTCAGGAAAAAAATTATATTTTAAGGGTGAATGGATAAGTAACATTACATTTTGTGAAAAAACCTTGAAAGCTAAAGTTGGATAATACCTCAAACTTATTAAGAACTAACTAGATGGAATTATTTAACGTATGGGACCTCCCCATAAATCTTTTCTGTAAAAATGTGAATGGTTTTTTGTCTAGTACAAATAAGTCGTCAGATGAATTGAAAAAAATTAAGATGTATTTTTCCTGAAGTTTTGTCTGATAAAGTAGGTCTGTGCACCAAAACGAAGGCGAGGTTTCAAATAAAAGAAAACATCATACCAACATTTAAACAAAAATGAGCTGTACCATTTGTAGTGTTAGAACAGATAAACTTAGAGAGACTAGAAAAATTGAAGTTGTCCAAAAAGTGAAATGCTCTGAATGGGTATCACCAACTGTGTACGTTAAGAAAAAGAATAATAAAATCAGAATGTCTGCTTATTTTCCCACTGGTTTGAATGAATGTCTTAAAATGTGCCACAATCTGTTACCTGCTCTAGAGGATATTTTTGCGAAATTAAATGATGGCAAGATATTTTCTAAATTGGATCTCTGACGTATACCTACAAATTAGAGTAGACGATGAATGCTCTAAATACCTAACAATTAACACACATAAAGGACTGTATAAATACAAAAGGTTACCATTTGACTTAAAAGTCGCGCCCATGATTTTTGAACAGATCATGGATGCAATGTTAGCGGACTGTGAATTCGCAGTTTCATATTCTGGATGATATACTCATTAAAAGCGAATCCAGGGATTAACACATAGAGCACATAGAAAATGTATTCGAAAAAATTAGGGATTGCGGCTTTACTTTGAGTGAAGAAAAGTGTGAATTTTTCATACCGAAAATAAGATTTTTAGAACAAATCATTGACAGAAATGGACGTCGACCAGACCTATGAAGGACTGACGCAATTAAAAATATGCTCCTTCCAACAAATATAGTGACCTTACAAGCATTTTTAGGATTGGCAAATTATTACCAAAATTATATTCCAAATATGCATTAGGTGAGGGTTGAACTGAATAATCTGCTGAGAAAAGATATGAAATGGAATTGATCAGAAAATTGTCAAAAGTTATTTGACGAAATTAAAAAATATTAATATCTGATTTATCGTTAGCACACTTCGATCCTGCAACAGAGAGTGTTACTTCTGAGTACGGTATAGGTGCAGTAATGCTACATAAATATAAAAAATGGTGACATGAAGGTGGTGGTTCATGCCACACGTTCTCTGATATCAGCAGAGAAAAATTATAGTCAAATCGAAAAAGAAGCTCTAGCAATTATTTTTGCCATAAAAATATTTCACAGATTTTTACCCTGTAGAAGTTTTCGTCTACAGACTGATCATTGTCCGTTATTATCGATATTTAGGTGAAAAAAAGAATTTCTACCCATACTGCTCATAGGTTGCAACGTTGAGGTACAATAATATTAAACTATGATTTCAAGAAATTAGGTCATGTGGATTGTCTGTCAAGACTGATTTCGAAAAATGCGGAACCATTTGAAGATACCGAGATTGCTACTTTGCGAGTGGAAAATGAAAGTAAAAAATGTTTTGTGTAACGTCATTCGTGGACTGCAAGTTACTTTACAAGATACAGAATTAAAATCGGAAAACAATAGATTCATTAAAATAATGAAATACTAAAGGCTAAAAGAGATAAAAATATTCACAACACAAATGCAAACTATTTCTCAGTGTGACAATGTGTTGATGTATGCACAAAGAGTCATAGTGCCAGCCACACTACAAAAGCGATTGTTAAAAGAATTTCATATCACTCACCTAGGGATTTCGAGAATGAAATCGTTAATGAGAAGTTATGTATACTGGCTAACAATGGACTGTGACGTTGAGGAATCAATGAAAACATGCAGAGGGTGTGCCTTAGCTGCTAAAGTACCTACCACTAAATGGCAACCGTGGCCAAAAACAGATGTTCCATGAGCCAGACTGCATGTTGATTATGCAGGTTCACTTCAGAGTTCATTTTTACCTTGTTGTGGTGAACAGTTCTTCAAAGTAGCCGGAAGTACATCAATGTAAAAGGCCGACATCTGTGGTTACAGTAAGCTTTTTACATGAATTGTTCACCAGGTATGGTATTTCGGATACCATTGTTTCTGATAACGGAATTCAATTTACGTCAGATAAGTTCAGAAAATCTTGTAAAATGTTCGTCATCGAACATGTCACCACTCTGCCCTATCATCCTAGGTTAAATGGACAAGCGGAGCGTTTTGTTGACACTTTCAAGAGGGCTTTGAAAAATAGCAAACAATACAGTTATTGACAATTTTGCACTTTAAGAATTTCTAAGAGTGTACTGAGTAGCACCTAATCTGAATACACCGTCAGGAATGTCACCCGCAGAATTGATGTTTGTTAGATCCGTCTTTGATAAAGTGATATCGAGTGAAAAGAAAAAAAGCTAAACAACAAATATACTTCAAAATTCTTCAAATTAGGTGACAAAGTTTTTTAAGGCCTATAGATATGGTAAAGAAAACTGGGAGAACAGTGTAATTATTAAGCAAACTGGAAAATGTGATTCCTGGTCAAAGGAAAAATGTCGAACATAAATGACACATTAATCAGCTTAAAAAAGGATTTACAGGAAAAACAGTAATGAGAAATGAAATCCCCATAGAAGTATTGAACGACATGTTTGAGGTACCAACACCCAAACAATTTGAAACTACAAGTTCTAGCACGAAAAAAAGAAAAAGAACGGAAACACTGGAATTGAACCCTAGGCGTAAGAGATATTAAAACTCTGAGCAGATTCAATTCTCAAAAGAGGAGAAGTGAGGGGAGACTGATTCTAAAATGGGGGGATGTTGTGGAAGGATTCTTATCACACCTCCAAGTGACTTAAAAGGTGGACTGACTCGTTATTATGAAATAAAGAACTGTGACCGATTGGCAGTTTGGGTTGATAAGCAGTTCACTGTGAGCCGTGACTGAGAGCGTTGAGTCTCGTGTAATAGTAGTGCGTTGTGTATATACTTTCTTCTCCCTTACTTCGTTATATTATACACTCAACATACAAGGATATAAAAATATATTAGAATGCATGTTTGCTCATACAAATATATACATTTCAGTATATTTTATTACTTTGTCCCACTTAATTTACATATTTGCTTATGTTTACCTATTTGTGTATTGTACAAATATATCTGTGTATATTGATATATGTAAATGTATGTGTACATAGATATGTATTATATATATATATTCATATAAACGTATATATACGTGGTGTGAGGGAGTTTTGTTCCTATGTTTCATGTGTTTGCACCTGATTTCTTTAATGTTATCTTGTTATGAATTCATATGCATTAACATGTGGCTATAACTCCAACAGACGCACACATTTTATTGTCTACTTTGAGGTAGACAAATTAGTAGAAATAAAGCAAACATCTATCATATTTGTTTCATCTATTCAGTGAATACAGCAGTGACAACTGTAAGATAATGTATTACTTTACATATCATTTATAAATCTTTCAGTAGATATGTACACTGAATGGTTGAATTTTAAATTAAGCCTTAACAGCATTTTTGCTGGCTTTACTTTCTGAGTTTAATTCTTTGACTTTATCCTTTATCCTTTCAAGGTTGATAAAATGAATACTAGTTGAGCACTGGGGTCACTATAATCATCTAGCTTCTCTGCCAAAATTCCGAGCCCTGTCCCTATAGTAGAAAATATTATGATTTTAATACTCATATACATACATACATACATACATACATACATGTATGTATGTATGTATGTATGTATGTATGTATGTATGCATGTATGTACCGTAAATCCTCGAGTATAATCCGTATTTCTTTCCCAAAATTTAAAGGTCAAAATCCCTAATGCGTACTATATACGTGGTTAATAATGAAAAATATTTTCTAAGCAATGTCCGAGTCTCTATTTGCTGTCCAGCAATGTTTATTCTGGCGCACTTTGTGATGTCAGACGTGAAAATACCTAAGCTATGCCTGAAAGCAATGAAGTCATAAAAGAATCATCCATAACTTGCATTATGTTATTCTATTCTTTTATATGTTTCAGTCACTTGACTGTGGCCATGCTGGAACACCGCCTTTGGTTGAGGAAATCGACCCCAGGACTTATTCTTTCGGTCTCTCTTGCCGAACTGCTAAGTTACGGAGACATAAACACACCAGAGGGACAAACACAGATACACAAGCATATACATACATATACATATACATGTGACACATAAAAGCACCCACTACACTCTCTGAGTGGTTGGCGTTAGGAAGGGCATCCAGCTGTAGAAACTCTGCCAAATTAGATTGGAGCCTGGTGTTGCCATCCGGTTTCACCAGTCCTCAGTCAAATCGTCCAACCCATGCTAGCATGGAAGGCGGACGTTAAACGATGATGATGATGATGATGATATACATAAACAATTTGAAAATCCTACACGATTAGGTGAAAAGCGCTTTATTTAATTTATAAAACATGTGACATTAATAAAAATCTGTAAATGTACAAACATCCAGATTTCTGAGTACCTTAATTTTTTTCTATAATATAATTTCTGTACATCACCTCCAAACCTTCCAACATATATATATATATACAACGGGCTTCTTTCAGTTTCCGTCTATCAAATTCACTCAAGGCTTTGGTCGGCCCGAGGCTATAGTAGAATACACTTGCCCAATTTGTCACGCAGTGGGACTGAACCCAGAACCATGTGGTTGGTAAGCAAGCTACTTACCACACAGCCACTCCTGCGCCTATGTTATATATACAATAATAATAAAGGACGTTACCGTATATATGTTTACAAACCAAGGACGTTATATAGACCTCCTTGACTCAAGTTAGAGAAGGGGTGCGTATTATACACAAGTTTTAGGTATTTCAGAGGTACAGCCCCCTAAAAGTCCCCTGCGTATTATACTCAAGGGCGGACAATACTCGAGGATTACGGTATATATATATATAT
>NC_068984.1:92971516-92975072 GCF_001194135.2 Octopus bimaculoides | reverse complement strand
GTCAACAAAAGCCAGGTACAGAGGTTTATCCTTAGCTAGGTATTTCTCCTGCAACTGTCTGTTCAATAATATTGAGATCTGGGGACTGTGGTGGCCATATAAGATGTTCAACTTTACTAGAATGTTCCTCGTGCAATTCAGTAACAACTTTAGCTGTGTGAATTGGTGCATTATCATCCTGAAAGATTGCGTTTCTCTCCGGAAACAGTTTCGCAACCATAGGATGAAGTTGATCAGATAAAATGCTTAAATAGTGTTGACTATTAATTCTGTCATGAAGGGAAACCATTGGGCCGGCGGATTTCCAAAATATAGCCCCCCCCCAAATCATCACAGATCCTCCTCCGTGTTTAACAGTTGGAAGAAGACAGTCTGGGTCAAATGCTTTTTTTGGCTGTCTCTACACGTATACTCAGCCGGTGGTCGGAAATAGGGTAAAAGATGACTTGTCTGAGAAAATAACATTCTTCCACTGCTCTAGGGACTAATTCTGTACGTTTTTACTCCACTATAAACGCATCGCAATGTTTGTTTTTGAAAGTAGTGGTTTTCTGATTGCAGTCCCTCTCATGAAATTCGGATTTGTGCAGCTCCTGGCAAACAGTTTTTGTGGAAACTGGGTTCTCAAGGTGGTCATTAAGCTTTGTAGTAATTTTGGGAGCTGTACTTTTGTGATCCTTTCTAACAATTCACGTAAGAGTCTGACAGTCCCAATCTGAAAGTTTTGGTTTTCTTCGGAGTTTTGTTTCGACGAAGAAGTTTTTCCCTCTTTCTCAATGGCTGTCATTACTTTCGAGACAGTACTTCTTGATACACTGAACATTTTCGCTGTTTACGTTACGCTCATGCCTGCCATACGAGCACCAACAATTTGACCTGTCCAATAGATCTGTTATTTTAATGAATTTTAATTACCTTTTTCTGATATCTGAAAGGAAACAGCAATTTTAGCAAAACATATTTAACAACACTAATAATAAATCAAAAACATAAAAATAAACAAGCTTTTGACAATTTTATAGATATTTTCAAAATTATGATGCTAGGTGTTTCTAACCCCTGTATGAGTGCAAATAAGCATGAATATTGATATTCCACAGCTTTGCTTGTGTGAAATGGTCGACATTATGAGTGGTCATTTTGTCCTCTTGAAAACCTGTGGAATAACAAAATTCTTTGAGAAACCAGAATCTAACTGCATAATTGTGTTTCAAATGAGCACAAACTCACGCTATCATGGAAAAATTAAAGTTTAATGAATGAACAAACAAATGTCTATGGGTAAGGCATATAGCACGACTGTTTGCAAGTTCCATAATTCGATATCTACTATGCTCAATTTCAGAGAAAATAAAAAGTAAAACTTTACTTACAGGCAATGAATGTAAAACAGTTGGCATAGAGAAACCTCAATATAAACCTAGAAAACATAAAGAACCAAATAAATAATTATGAAATATATTTCTGACTCATTGACATTTGGACATTTTAGTTACAAAGCATAATAGGGATGCTTATTTATAATAGACAACCTACTCACTATCCACACAGTCATTTAAAATTTCATTTTCATTCCTATTAGTATTATCAATGAAATATAAAGAGTTGTAAGAGGTAACTGACAGAAAAAAATAGTTAACATTTGAAAAATTCACCCAGATGTTGTTCTGCAGTTGTTAACACAAAAATGCTACCTAACACAAATTACATTAATGTATATTACAGCATAACAAATATTAGATAAATTAGTAGACAAAGTCAACACATTACCTGCTTAGATGATTTCAAGTATTTAATTTTATCCCTTTATCTTCAAATATCCTTGCAATAAACTTCATCTTTCGTACTCCCAGTATCAATAAAATAAGTTTTAGCAACATACTTAAAAGTATTCAGAAAATTACACTCCTCTCGAATAAAATTTGACTTCATGTCTAAGAAAACAATGTAGGTCAACAAAACTGATTTACTGTTGAGCAATTTGACACTATTACTTTTAATAGTGAAATTTTAGGCCAACTACTTAATTCATACATAAAAAGTGTACATCATACTTGAACAGACAAGATCCCGGGGAACAAAGTCCCATTTTTAATTCCTTGCTGAAATCAATTCATTTCCATAGTACCATTAATAATCATCAAATACCTGGTTGATGAAACACTGAAATTGAATTAGGGATTATATATGGGGATTCATATAAGAGGAAACCACGTATCTGTTGACTAGCCAATGAGCTATGAAATATATCAGGACAATCTTTTTTGTGTGTGAAAAGAATAACAGCTTGCTTTTGCCTTTACTGGTTTCAGCCAGAGGCTGTGGCCATTCTGGGGCACTTCTTTTAGTGTGATTGGTTTTTATTTTACATTCACTTCCTCACTTCTCTCTGGAATTGTTTCTGGTGAATTAGTGAGTTGGACAGAGCTGCTCCTCTTTGTGTTTCTTGCTATAATGTGAGTTTATCTGGTACTTCAGATTAAAGCACATTCAAATTTTCCTTGAAAGTATTCACATCTACACCTTACATATCTCTGAGGTTGGTTGGCAATGTCAAAAAGTTGTGGGGCTTAAAAATCTAACCTATTACAGCACTGGATCCTTACTCTAGATAGAGAGGATTGGATTTTTGGTACTATGCAGTGGCATCCAATTTGGTGATTGGTATAGCTTTCAATCCAAAAGTTGGGAACTAGACCTTCCAGGATGTTACATAGATATCTTCTCTCTAGGGAGTTGAGCTTCAGTTCTTTTAGCCTTCCAAGTAGCTTGTCTGTTGCACAAAATCAATCTTCTTTGTGTAGTGGTATTGGATTACCTCAAGTTCCACTATTAGTTTGACACTTTGTGACGAACACACTTGGGAGCAGTAATCTAGGTGACTGAGAATAAAATGTTCCCTATAGGAGTAGCAATGTATTCTTTTCCCTGGTTCTGCATGATCTCAGAATCTAACCAGCCACTTGCTTGCACAGTATGGTCATCTAGCTAATATGCACATGGGATGTTGCATCATTACTCAAGTGGATTCTCAGGTCCTGAACACATGTTTAATAAACACATGAATGAACGAATAAACACATGTTTAGTAAACTAGGCTTACCATTATGGATAAGTTCTGATTTCTGTTGAATTGAAATAGTTATAATTTCTTTTCCTGGGCAGAAAGCTGAAGGGTACTCTGATCTCAGTCTTCATTTTTTCATTCTCTGAGAATAATTAAATGCTGAAAGTTCTACATTCAGTTCTCTCCCTATATATATATATATATATATATATATATATATATATATAGGTGAGAAAGTTGGTATGTGAAAGCACGTGGTTGGATGTATAAAAGATAATAAGAGTGAAAAAACTACAGAAGGCTTGTTACATGGTTAAAGTATATATTTAAATTATGTCAGAAAAATGTTGGAAAAATGTTAGAAAAATGTTATAAAATCTTTTTGGTATATAAACATTGTATTTTGAGAAATAACCGGTTTCGTGTTGTCTTTTCAAATTTCTCTATTTCATTGTGTCGTGTTTGTTCCAGTCTGAGAAAGAAGAGTTC
>NC_068984.1:92968285-92969149 GCF_001194135.2 Octopus bimaculoides | reverse complement strand
TACATATATATATATACATACACACATACATATATATACATACTATATACAAATATATATATGAGCAAATAAACCCGGTTTCACCCGGTCTGTTTGGATGATGTGGCTGTGATTGCTTTTGGTTAGACATAATCTATAACAGCGTTTCTCAACCTGATCATTTTGTGTCCCATTTCGATTGGAGCCTCCAGCTGTATGAAGATTTCATCCCTCCTGTCAGAAAATGGCTTCAGGAGTTGTGAAGAAAGAATTTGCATGTAGTCTGTTTGTGAGAGCTATTCTAGTCTGCCTAATCATTAAAAGATTTATTTAATTATGAACATAGAAAGAAATTATACGTTAATCACAATTTTTGTAAGCAGTTTTTTCCGTAAAAATTTTAGTTGCAGAGAGCAGAAATTAAAAGATATATGAAATAGACGTGCATGTGTGTTTGTGTGTGTATGTGAGAGAGAAAGAGGGTAAGAAAGAGAGATAGAGTGAGTGAAGTTGTGTGTCATTGGCTGGCATGGCAGGTACGAAGCTTTTGAAAAAGAAAGGCAATCTTATGAAGTGGCTGGCAAATGAAGAGACATGGACAGTTTTATGACTGAACTTCTTTTGAGGTTGTGATGAGAGGGGAGAATTGATGTGCGTGCGTATGTCTGTGTCTGTGTGAATGTGTATGTTTGATGGGGTGTGCGCGAAGAGAGAGTAATGTTGATGGTGTATGTGTATATGAGAGAGAGAGAGAGAGAGAGAGAGAAAGAAAGAGAGAGAGAGAGATAACTGAAATTTATTCAGTTTATTTATTTATTAATATGTATATATTGTATGAATGGCTTCAGTGACACACTCACATACACGCATGCAGGTTGTTTTAAT
>NC_068984.1:92961691-92968121 GCF_001194135.2 Octopus bimaculoides | reverse complement strand
TATATATATATATATATATATATATATATATATATATATATATATATATGTATGTATGTATGTATATATACTGAATGTCATGACTGCACCCTACGATGTGACGGATATAAGAATCTCATCAAATTCAACTCTATATTGTGCGATCCTCCCTCCACTAAACCTGGCCCCACAGATATATCTGCCCCTTAAAATAAAACATGAAGTATCCTCCATATTCTATCCTCCCCCTATTCCCCCAAATTTTATCATTGTACCAAACATAATAGGCACTTTTCTCACCCTGCGATCCTGGATCCCAAATCTGCGACTGCCCATTGAAATCCACACGAATGCGCACCTCCATACCTCAAGCTATTCTCGGGTAATCCCCTAAACTGGAATAAATGGACCAGGACATGTGACATTATCTGGTTCCCCACCCCCTTTGCCCTTAATTTTCAGACCAGAATACCCAAACTCTTCTTTGCTTTACTTGAAAAACATTTCCCTAAGTCCAGGTTTCTTAGAAAAATCTTCAACTCCCAGTCGATTAAATTTTCATACTCCATTGCAACTAACATTGCTGGTATAATCCAACGTTTGAACAATAAGAAACTTGGGAACCAACAATTAGTTAATTTTAATCACAATAACACAACTCACCCTAACCTCCAGCCCCATACCAGTAACCTTAGAACATCCTTAGACCTCCTTACCAATACTGACCCTCACACTGCCTATTCTTTTATTAATCATCCCAATATCCTCAACCTACCTTACGGCCCCTTTATACCCATCACTGAAATAAGGAATGAAGTAATATCATTAGACGCGAGAACTATTATAAACTACATCCCCCAGATGACTCCCTCACCACCCAAAAATATACCAATCCTAAAGCTGCAGCGGATAATGAATATAGCACCAGGTTGACCCTAGATAACCATAACCTCATAAATTTATCTTTAGTACTCAGAATCTTATGCAGTTGTAGATGCTCCTCCTCCTGTCCCTTAGATAATAGATACCTTGCAAAAAATATTGTATACAAATGCACGGTATCAGCTGAGGATTCCAATTATGTATACATCAGCTCATGCAGCACCACCTTCAAAGTCAGAGTGGGTAACCATTATTCAAGCTTCAAATCCCAAGAACCAACAGCACTTCTTCATCTTGGTTAATTCATAACCTAGAACAAAACTCAATTCCATATAATTTAAAATTGTCCATAGTTACCCATTCCAAACTGTATAACAGTTATAAACAACAAATGCGATCTATGTATCACTGAAGTCTTTTCTATTATGTAATCCACCAATTATTTGAATGAACAAAAACATCTAATTTTTAATCGTAAACACTGGTTATGCAACACATTCTCAAAGTACAAATAATTGTGCCCCCACTTGTTATTCCCTAACTATTCCTCTTCCCCCACTCGCAGCTCTTTGTATTTATAACTACTTTATATTGTTTTGTATATTTTTTAATATTTTATGATTTTTCTTAACCTCATGGTCTCCCTACACCTTCCTTCTGCAAATGAGCATATGCAGGCACCTACGTGTGCATGCACACCTACAAGATACTACAGGCACAGAAAAAATACATGTGCTACGCGCTAATATGCATTTGTATAGTTTTACTCTTAAATGATAAACAACCAACTTACCTCGAATTACTATGTTCCCCTATTGACCAGAAACATTATCTCCCACCTCCCTCACTTTTTCCTAACAAACTTCAACTTATACCACTCCTCAATTTTCTCTTTCTTTCTTCCTCCTGGCATTCTTCCCCTTTCTTTTTCTTTGACTCTGTTTAGATGTATATAAAAGGTGCCACAATATATTTATTCATTTATTTATTTATCAGGTCTTCTTTAGGTAAATCCATGATCAGAAGGAATGGTTAAGTGGTACAGCATGGTGAGAAGAGGGAAAGAATTGTTATGCAGTTCTCCGTATGAAGGGAAAATGAAAATGAATGCTAGCAGATCCAAAGTTGTGCGAGGAATAAAGATAAAAGATAGATGGTTAAAAGGCATGTATTGGATATATATTGTTCAGTATATATATTGTTCAGTGGTATTCATTCCAGAGGAAGAATGAATTCTAGCAGCTCCAAAGTTGTGTGAATATTCACACAACTTTCGAATTTAACCATTCTTTTTTGATCAGGGATTTACCAAAAGAAGACCTGATACAACTGGATTTAATTGGACCCGCCTACCCTCCTGGACATAAAGAATCACAACAAATGTCATTGATGAGGAACATTCTTCCACTATCTAACTTATATTTCTTTGATGATGGAATACCCAACTTATAGAGTCTTTGCTCGATATGATGCTCCAATAGCTAGGATATCCCAGAAACAGCTGTCAGAGACCATCTTTACCATTTTGTACTATTTTTACCATTCGTTATGTAGCTAAATTTTAGATTGAATTAAATGAAATTAAATTTCCTTGTCCTGCATTACCTAATTGTTTGTCTATCCTCACTACTTTAACCTCTGGGTACTGACTCAAAGGGATGCCACCTACAACAGTGTTTGAAGAATACTATCACACAACCACAACTTCAAACGCTGTTCTAACTGGAATTTTGGTGGCACACCTATTTGAGCACTCTGAACGCATACCTATTAGTCTGAGTCATCCTGAAGAAAACTCATATCCTCTACACACACACACACACATTTATGAGTGCATGGTTACATAATCAGATTGCTACTTAATTCTCTGTTGAATCCCTAGGGTGAAACCGACTAGTATCAAAGGCTGTAATGGATATATAATACTGTACACTTCGGACAATGTACCCACTTTATTGACAGATATACAAGTGAATTTTTTCTGACTTATGGACTCTTAGACGACTTACACATACACATTCTCTCCAAGTAGAATGTCAAACAAACAGAAAGATATCATTCCCATGGATAGGAAGATTCTAATGAGACAGCAAGCAAAAATCTCAAACCATCTAAATGGGCCACTAAGGGATAGCAAAGGATCCTATCTCAAACAAACATTACTTGAGATCGAAAACGGGCTTAAACACTCCCATGGAAAGGAGAGGGCAGAAAAAGAAACCAGGGATGTCAAAAGTATAAAGACAAGCCCAAAGGCCTTCTATGGATTTGCAAAATAGTCTGCTTCAGTATAGTACAAGATAAGGCCACTGTTCAAAGAAAATGGTTCACCAATGGCAGACCCCCAGAAGATCAGTGAAATACTGCATGTTCAATACAAGAATGTTTTCACAATTCCAATGGGGCACTTGCAAGTAACTATGACTGATGCGTTCTTTGGCACCACAGCTCTACACAAAGAGATGGCAATTATTGATAGAGGAAACTGATATAATATCAGCCACTGATGAAATGAGCTCAAACTCAGCCATAGGCCCTGATGGATTCCCAGCAATACTCCTAAAGAAATGCAAAGAGGCTCTAGAAGGACCGCTATGGAATCTCTTCCAGAGCTTTCTCACAACTGGGAGACTTCCCAGAAAGTTAAAGGAAGGCATATTCTATGTTCTATTCATAAGGTAGTTGGCAAAGTAGATGCTAAAAATTATAGACCTGTCTCTTTAATCTCTCATGTCAGCAAAGTTGTGGAATCCACTGTCAGGAGGAAACTGATCGCGTTCCTCAAAGATAATGACTTGCTCCCTGACACTCAGCATGGTCTCCGCTCAGGAAGAAGCTACCTTACTTAGCTTTTGTAGCATTATGACTGGGTGTTGAAACAACTAATGAATCACAAAAGAATGGATGTGATTTATCTTGATTTTGCAAAGGCCTTTGATAAGATCGTTCTTGGGATATGTCACAAGCTATGGAGACTCAGCATAGGAGGAAAACTGGAAGTGTTTACATGACTTCTAAAAGACAGAGCCAGGTGGTGACAGCTAGTGGGGACCTCTCCAAGGAGACAGGAATAGAGAGTGAAGTACTTCAGGGAACTATTTTGAGGCCACTGCTGTTTATGGTGGCTCTCTCGGACATACTATCAGTTACGCAGACAGCCACATTTACTCGCTGTGCTAACAACACAAAAGTAGTACAAGCAGTCAAGGAACCTTCAAATGCTAATCTTCTACTGAAAGACCTAGATACCATATATATATATATATATATATACATATATATGGGCTGAAGAAAACAATATACAATTTAATGCAAGTAAATTCCGCTATCAGATAGCCAGTGCACCCATGCCACACCAACAATACTTTGGAAAAAAAGGAGCAACAATCCCAGAATCAAGTACAGTGCATGATCTGGGAATTGATCTGAGCAACGACGCTTTGTTTCACATACATATCACCAAGATGGTTGCAACAAACAGGTGAATGGCCAGATGGATTCTGAGAACCTTCAGAACAAGGCACCAGGAAACTATGCTGGTTCTATGGTGGACATTTGTACTCAGCAATTGGACTATTGCTCTCAACTGTAGTCACCCCACAGTGTCAAATTAATAACAAAACGTGAGGCTGTTCAGTAGTGCTACCCTAGGAAGATTGCATCTGTGGAACAGATGAGCTGCTGTGAGAGACTGAAAGAGTTATGGCTCCTCTCCCTGGAGCAAAGACAGAAGGGGTATGCAGTGATTTATGTACAGAAGATCCTGGAGAGGATGGCACCAAACTTTGGCATCAAGAGCTATACTAACCCCTGAACTGGATCTCATTGCACTATTCCAATGGTCCCAGCTATTCTGTCTAGAGTGTCGATCATGTACTTCAGTAGCTTGAGAGTCAAGGGTCTACATTATTTATGCCTTCATGGAGGAGTAGGGATAGGTGTTTTCAGGAAACAACTTGATTTCTCAGATGAACCTATATCATGGCAAGAAACTCAAAAGAGGCCAGCTGTGTCGAACTTTCTCCTTCACCAAAAGCCAGTCACATAAACATGGCCACTTTAAAGATGATAACACTAACAGTGCTGCAGCATAGCCACAACCTTTGGGCTGAAGCATAAAAGAATCAAAGAACAAATATATATATGTATATATATATACAAAGAGTTTGTGACAAAGCAAACAGGGTGAAAACGTGGTACAAGACCGACAAATATCAAGGAGTGATGTTTGTAGAGGCCATAGCCCATGGAGAACTAGTCCGTAGAATTAGGAAAGCTCTGAAGGTGGCTAAACTCAACATTAAGATCGTTGAAAAGCCAGAGTGCTCCATCAGATCACAACTATATAGGACGTACCCCTTTGAGAATACCGCATACACCAATGATAACTGCATGGTATGTAAGATTAACCCTGGTATTAACTGTAGAACTAGAAATGTAGTCTACAGCATAAGGTGCATAGATGGTGCTTGTAAAGACAAGAACACGATATACTTAGGTGAAACATCTAGAAGCATTGTGGAGAGACTAAATGTACATTTGAGACAATATGACAACAAAAAACAGTCCTCCATACTCTACCAACATGCCAGAGACCACCATGGAGGCACACTGGGTCAACTTGACATCTGCATTTTATTCAAGCACCCGAAGGACCTAACACTCAGTTAAATACAGGAGTACGTCCTCATAAATGAAACATCCCCAGTACTAAATAGGAAATATACGTACCCCAATACCTACAGTTTATATATACACAGGTAGAGTTGTTAGTAGGCTGTTATGTAGACGTGTATATATGTATATAAATACATGTGTGTGTGTGTAGATAAATGGATATGTAAGTAAACAGATAGATAAACAAATAGATAGGTACATAGGTAATACGGACAGACAAGCGCACACACACATATACACATACATACAAAAATGAAGACTTAAATACATGACCATATACACATGCGCGCACTTCACTCACTCACACACACACTCATACAAATGCACAAAAATGAACTCATAAACACATGGATATGCAGAATACATACATACATAAAACATACACACACGTAAACATATATATATATATATATATATATATATATATATGCATGCATACACACATACATGCATACATACATACATACATACATATGTGTATACACATGAACACTGATGCACACACATGCGCACAAACAAACAAACAAACAAAAACAATGCAGCTCTGATAACGGACAAAGTCAATGCCTATTGAAAAAGTTGCAAGACAACGAAAATTTTAGGTAAAATAAATAAGTGGAAATCGAACCAGTGTGTTAAATAATAAAGCACTAAAAGTGAATGACTTGCCCCATACACAATAATATATATATATATATATATATATATATATATATATAGAGAGAGAGAGAGAGAGAGAGAGAGAGAGATTTAAGCTTTTAAAAAATTTTTTAATTCTTTTCCTCATTCTTTCTATGACCGATTTGTTGTCGCTAGGGATAACAAATAGGGCATCATCTTTAAATAAACCTCCCTGCAATTCAGGGATTTCACTATTAAAGCACTTTAAGAG
>NC_068984.1:92959732-92960763 GCF_001194135.2 Octopus bimaculoides | reverse complement strand
ATAATATAAATTGAAGTTGGCTGAGCATTGTATTCTTTCTTGTCTTGAGGTTCACGGCCAAACAGCTGGGTGTATTCGTGTGAAAAATGGCACACATGTGGAGACGGGTGCATAGATTGGAACGCGCTTTCTATTTTTTCCTAGCCCCCATACTTAAGCCATTCATACATATATACATAATAAATAAATAAACTGAATGATAAATTTCGTTTATCTCTCTCTCTCTCTTTCTTTCTTTCTTTCTTTCTTTCTCTCTCTCTCTCATATATACATACACTATCAACATTACTCTCTTTGTCGCGCACACCCCATCAAACATACACACTCACACACACACAGACATACACACGAACATGAATTTTCTCCTCTCACCACAACTTCAAAAGAAGTTCAGTCATAAAACTCGCCATGTATCTTCATTCGGCACTCACTTCATAAGATCACCTTCCCTTTTCACTTGTCTGGCCATTGATCGACAGATAAAACAAACCAACTCGTGCTAAATGCAAAAATGCAAAAATCCCGCCAAAAATACACACACATACACACACAAACGGAAATTTCATGTCTTTCAGTTTATCTATGATTATACACGTGTCGAAAACATTAGCTCATTTTAATCTTCAACAGGTATGTATCAATTTCTATAATATAAATTTTTTTTTCTATAAGCGTATAACAATTACTTATTCCATACTTCACTTTTCATAAATTGGATACGTCTGCTATTAATTCTTACACACAATTTTCCCGTTCATTCTTACAGCTTAATTTTCTGTTAAAGCAATTCTTAACGTCAACTTCTTAACATAATACGCAGAATTCTCGCATTAATACAGTAGGGTGTTTTGAGGGAGATTTGGCTGCTATTTCTACCAGGTCTACCTACCATGTAGATGTCTGAACTTATTTTTCATTCACAGATTTGCATTTCGAATGTTATTCTGCCATTAACACTTGTTGCTTTCTCTCTTTCTCTCTCTCTCTCTCTCTCTCTCTCTCTCTCTCTCTCTCTCTCTCTCTCTCTCTCT
>NC_068984.1:92955507-92959598 GCF_001194135.2 Octopus bimaculoides | reverse complement strand
TATATATATATGTGTGTGTGTGTGTGTATGTATATACATGTATATATATATGTGTGTATATATATCTATATGTATATATATATATATAGAGAGAGAGAGAGGGGGGGCTCCAACACCGATGTCATCTACCTTGATTTCAGCAAGGCCTTTGATGGGGTTGATCATAAGATGCTCTTGAAAAAACTATCCAACATTGGTGTCTCTGGAAAGTTACTACAATGGATCAAGTGTTTCCTGACAGACAGAACCCAATACATTGTAGTCGAAGGAGTAGAATAAAGCCCAGCCAAAGTCAGTAGTAGTGTTCCACTAGGTACTGTATTGGGTCCACTTTTTTTCATCATTTACATTAATGACATTACTGACATCAACAAGCACAGCAACATAATCTGCGTAGATGATTCCAAGATCCAGAAAGTCACCAATGAAGTGGGTGAGCGGACATGCCTTCAGTCAAATTTATTGGCTGTCACCCAATGGGCGGAAAAGAATAATATGCTGCTGAACGAGGACAAATTTGAGTTAATCCACATTGAAAAGAGGATACCCTGAAACTCTCATACTCCTTTCCTTCGGGTGAAACTCACATGGCATCCAACAGCATCAGAGACATGGGAGTAATTGTGGACAACAACATAAGCTGGGCAGGTCATATAAACAGCAAAGTTGACTTGGCCTGCAGAATGTGTTCCTGGATTCTCAGAACTTTCCAGTCAAAAGATATCCACATCATTATCCTTCTCTTCTCCACTTTTGCCCGACCCCACCTTGAATACTATTGTCCACTGTGGTCTCCTCACATGAATCAAAGTATCATGAAAGCTGAAGCACTTCAAAGGTCAATTACAACACCGTGAGCGCTACATCAATTACAACACCGTGAGCGCTACATCATCTGTATGATGTAGAAAATATTCTATCAGCATTACCCAAATGATGTTGGCATCACCTTTAAGATACATCCTAGACTTGGGCCCCATGCTATCCGCCCACAACATAAATCACACTCGCATCTGATCACAATCATACGGCACAATTATTTCACCTCAATTGGCCCTGATCTCTTTAATATTACACCAAAACATATTAAAGCAGAAACATGATAGATAGATAGATAGATAGAGAGAGAGAGAGAGAGAGAGAGAGAGAGAGAGAGAGAGAGAGAGAGAGAGAGATAACTTACTTTATTGGCCACACATGGTCGAACACAGAGGGGACAAATACAATGTAGAGTTTTTCGTTTCGAGGGGAAGCGAAAACAAAAAAAATATAATAATAGAATATAAAAATAGGGACAACAATCAAAAGGAATCGAAATCGTTTGGGATATACAAAAATCGAAATAGTACAAAAAGAAAAGAAACGTAGTTCCAAAAAGACCACAGTAACCTCGGGTAATAATGTCATACAATAACACATTTACAGTTAGTAATTCTCATTTTTCTTTTGTTTTTCTGGTTCATAGGATTATGTTCAAGGTGGCTCCGTCATTCACACGTGCCATCCTTGCTACATTTACCCATCTTATATTGTGGCATTCACTAGACATACCTTCCCTCTCTCACCTTCCTTTTCAAGTGATACTTGAAGAAGTTAATGAGAGATTGACCAGAGATGTAAGTGTTTGTCTCTAGTCCTTTCAGACACGTCCACCAGACATTCTTTCGCCATAGCTACAAGTATGCTGAAAAAGGTTCTTCCTTTCAGTTTGAAGGAAGGAGGCGCTACAATATTGACGATAGACTCGGCTGATAAACCAACTCGCCCCACACGTGACAGCAGTTGTTTCGAGATAAGCCTAGAGGCTGGAAATGGTTGGACACTACACGAGTGCGTGCAGAATGGTTTCGTCGCTCTGACCGCATCTTGGGCAGGTCGGCACCGTGTTTCTCGAGCCATGCCTGCAGAGCTTATCCAGAACGGGTAGCGCTTCTCGATAGCACTGCCAAGCCAGGGATCTCTAGAAGTTGTCCATAGGTCCCGGCCCGAAAGTCGTCTTGAACGGGCAGGTCAGGTATACCCTGTCGACATCCAGGTTCGCCCCAAGATTGTCGTCGTACCTCCTCTCCACTAATCTATACTATAAATTGCAGTGTTCTTGATTGCTTGATTGATTGATTGATTGATTGATTGAGTGTCAGCAGATTCACTCAAGAACGGTGTAGTGGAATCGTGTGAAATTCAGCACAGAGCGGTAGCATGGTCCGCACTTGTTCAGATTTTTATTGCCCTCCAACTCCCATGGTTACCGAGATAATCGATTATTACTTTTTAAGATAGGAATATCCCATTCAAAGTGGGGAGGGGCGATTCTGTTGCCTTTCCTATGCGCGAAATTTTACGAAAAACCAGCACAATAAAGATTATTTTTTTCCAAGTAATGTGGCTGGGTTTGTTTTTGGAAAATTTTAATCAGAGGCACAGAAAAAAATAATTTCAATTTTTTGTGCATTAAAAAAAAAAAGCTATAGCTTACGCTCTTTCTAATTACTATGTTTTTTTTAACTTCAGTTACAAATATCTTCAAACGTCGACATTCAAACAGCTTTTTCATATTGAGACAAACGGACTCTGCACAATTGTATCCATCCGGGAAAGAAACAACTAGTCCCCTATAGAATGCTTTGGTTGTGATGCAGTCGCTTAAGGTCAACCCGGGACAGCATAGTTGCTCGAGAGCAACGTGACACTTGTGGTGCCATTCGCCCTTCCTCTTTCTCTTCTTGATCCATGACTGAAATTGGTCATGGAGACGAGCTGCGGGAAATCATGCCGCACAAACGGTGACCACACCTGTCCACTGTCATCTACATAGAGCTGGAGGTATCGCAGGCTCAGCGCATGTCTGCGCATCATTAATCACAGCATGCCTAGCCCTCCTTACAGCAGGTGTTGGCAGCAAACGGATCGCCTGATCATCGGAACACGTCCTTTCCACAAGAGGCGGAAGAGGATGCATTCCAGTTTGGTGATGGGAGGGTCGGGATAAGGGACAACGGTTAGGTGGTAGTAGATTACGGACGCGATGTATGCGTTCGCCACCTTCGCCCGACCTTTTAGGGACAGCTTCCTCTCAGCACATTGCCGGGCGAAAGTGGCCACCCTACTCATCTCGTCCCAGTTCTTCTCTGTTTGGAGGTCTGGACCAAACCAGACCCCTAGCAACTTGACCGGACCGTCGGTCTAGCTTCCCACGACATAGGCTTGCTTCTCCAGGTGCCGAGCCGCAAGTCCACTGACTTTTCCTGGTTGATTTTTGCTCCTGTTACCACTTCGTAGTTTTTTAGTGTCTCACCGACCTGCTTGGTGTGGTCGTTGCTAGACACTATGACGGTGACGTCGTCCGCGTATGCCGACACACTTGTCCCGCATCCCAATTCTCACGGGATGCCCCTGAGCATCGCCAGCTTCCGCAGTAGTGGCTTGAGAGTCAATACGTACAGAAGTGACGAGAAGGGGCATCCCTGACAGATCGAATGTGCAATGTCGAAAGGTCTCGACAGATGCCCATTCACGAGAATTACCGAACGGATGCATCTGTACAAGGCAGCTATCCAGCTGCGGAAGATGGGACCTAAACCAGCTGCTATGAGGACAGCCTCCAAGTATCGATAGTCTACCCTATCGAAAGCTTTGGATTGATCCAATTTGATCAGGGCCCCATCCATGCCAGGTTCCTTAACTACCCTGTCTATGATGTAGTGCATCAGATGGAGGTTGTCATGGATGCTCCTCCCCGGCACAGCGCACGTTTGAGCCTTTTCGACCAGTTTCTCGATGACAAGCGCCAACCTCTTGGCTGACACCTTGACCAAAATTTTCAAATCTGCATTGAGCAGAGTGATGGGCCTAAAGTTATCTATTACGTCCCCCTTGTTTGGATCTTTCTTCAGCAGCGTTACGGCTCCTTGGCTCACAAAACTGGGGATGCTCCCTGTTTGCTGCCAGTTGCAGTACACTGGTGTCAAGACGTCTCCAAACAAGTCTGGCATACAACTGTAAAGCTCGTAGAGCAGACCATCCAAACACAGCGATTTGTCTCTCGAGCATTCTGCCATCGCGTCCCGCACGTCCGCCGCCATGATGGCACC
>NC_068984.1:92951864-92955487 GCF_001194135.2 Octopus bimaculoides | reverse complement strand
ATGACAGGCCGTGCAAGTAGGCTCTGAAGTCCACCCTGCGTTCTCGCTCGCCACTCGTCCCGCACAGTCGGGGAAAATGTTGCTGAAAGGCCTCACACATTTTACTGGGCTCGAGTAATTCATGCCCCTGTTCATCTACCAGAGACCGAATGGTGGCTTTGTTGCTCTGTTGCACCTCCGCCACCCGGGCCTCTCACGCGGTTCCAACACCTTCGTTCCTTAGAGCGTGCATCCTAGCCCTGACAACACACCCTTCGTGTTTGGCGTTGAAGTGTTGGTCGAGGGCCAACCTCGCCGCCAATACGTCGGATGCGATACCACTTCTAATCGCCTCTTCTAGATTCTTAACTAGGCCATCCTTTACTCTGTTTTAATCTATCACTAGTGCTTTGCTATACCTAATCGCTTCTGCTTTTATTGCTCTCTTGAGGGCAAACCACCATTTGTTGTTGATGACTGCTCCTGTAAAAGCCCTCTTTAATAGCATACTAATCCAGTCTCTGAAAACCTGTCTCGACGGGAAAGATGCGTTCAGTTTCCAGTAACAGGGACCCTGCCTATGTGCCTTATCTAAGTCTAGCGTACACGTCATGAGTTTGTGATCCATGTAGCTGACTATGTGGAATTGTGGTCATCCTAAGCTATCTCTATCTACTGTCCTACACAGTATTCTATCTAAATACGATCTCGACGACCCAATGCGGTTGCTCCATGTGCACATTGGTGCATTTGGGTGGTTGAGTCGGTACCTGTTAGACAGTTGAAAGTGTCTGAGCAGGTCTCTGAGGCATTTGCATCCCCTTCTATTCCTATCTCTCCCCACGTAGTCTAGATGCGTGTCCAAGGTAGCATTCCAATCCCCCACTAAAAGTAAAGGACGAGACGTTTCTAGGAATACTTCTAGACATCGAAAGAAATCTGGCTGACCTGTTAAAGGCGGTGCATAGACTGATATGAGTTGAAAAGCACACCCATTGCTGTCGTCGATATCCAGGACAACCAGTCTACCCTCCAGGTCTACGAATATCGTCTTTACTTCGAGATCCAGACTCGTGCGAAAAAGTACCGCCATGCCACTACTGCCCATTCTTGTTAGACAGGGAGAAAAATAAATGTAAAACCGTCTGCCAAACATGGACTTCAGGGCCGTGAATGCTGGTCTCACTTATGGCTATAATTCCTAACTCATGTGACTTTATGTCATTTAAGAGGTACCCTTGTTTCCAAGGGGTCCCCAAGCCACACGCATTCACACAACCAATCTTGATCATGATCCTAATGAGTCGTGTTTTAAAACACAAATGAAAGGAACAGAGAGTTGTTTTCCGTTCGAAATTTTTGTCTCCTCCTTTGATTTTTCATCAAGGAGGTTGCTGTATAGTTTTTTTGAGGAGTATTTTTGACATCCCTCTACTGCATTGGGGTAGAGAGATTTTAGTGTGTAGTGCAAGGTGAGTGTTATGTGCAAAATTTTGACGTGTTTGGTGGTGTTGTGTGTGGGTGGTTGCTTGTTTTTATGTCATCTTCTGTTAGGTTTGTTTCCATGTATTCCATTAACTCTGTTTTTAGTGTTTATGGCTGTGAGCATCATTGTTTTTGTGGTGTTGGTGTTGTTTGTGTCAGAGTTCAAAATGTCTTCAGGAGTTGTGTTTGTGTTTGCTTTTGTTCTTTTTTTTTTTTTGTCCTCTTCCTCCTTCCTTTTCTGGTTATTTGCTAGTCCTTACTGCTTTCATCTTCCGATGAAAGTTTAGTTAGTAGCCCGCACTCTTAACCACTATGCCATATGGCATATGGCATAGTGGTTAAGAATGCGGGCAACTAACCCCAAGATTTCGAGTTCGATTCCAGGCCGTGACCTGAATAATAATAATAATAAGAAGAAGAAGAAGAAGAAGAAGAAGAAGAAGAAGAAGAAGAAGAACATCAAAAAATACCTTAGGAATGAGAACCCAGGTTCAAAATTTCCCCAAGACACCTGATGAAGGCTGGAGGGTATATCAGCCGAAACGTTATGTTAACAACAAACAAGATGAGGACAAATAGACATCAAATGTAAATAATGTAAATAATGTAACTAATGTATCTCAATTAAGGTTTCCAACCTTTCCATCAATGAATGGATTTTCTACAATGACATGAAATACTATAATGAAGCACTTAGGAGAGCTGAATACAACAATAGAATTAATTTTATCCCAGACACCAAGCTTAAACTAGCCCTGGAGGGATGTAAAGGTATGAGGAATGTTAACATATGATTAATGTTAACAGAATCAGTGGTGAGAACTTATTGACTGTTTACTTTCCCAACATGGGTCAATTGAGCTTGGGACCCATGGCAAACAAAACCAGGTCACCGAGAGCACCAATTTACCACAGCAATGTCCTGACCTCCAGGGATGGGGTAGCACATACCCCACGTGGACCAGGGTTGCCTTAGGCATACGAATCATGGGAGAGCTGAGCAAATGAGTTGCAACTGCTGGTCTAAACAGAGTGCACTCTGTTTAGACCAGGTCATATAGGCATTAAAATGAGGACTCCTAACTGCCCATACTAACCCATATCCATGACAGATAGAAGAAGAGAAGGGGATAGGTAATGTGGTATGCCTGACCCTTATCACCTGATGTCAAACCCAACATCCCTAGAATCTTTTTCCAGATCTCCAAAAAAGCATTTTCCCAGCAGAATGTGTAGCTCACAGGTTTGGAAGGTGTTGATTAAAATTTGCAATGCAAAATATCAATTTGTAACATAAAATATTAAAAGTGCAAAACAATAGTGATTATAAAACTTTATTATTCATACCACAGGACATTCTGTAAAGGGAGTTTGGGATTAATGCACAACTTTTGGGTTCCATAAAGGTTTTAGATGAATGCCAAGATGTTTGTGTTCAGGTAAACGATACTACACATGTCCAGTCATGCTTTTTCCCATGATGTCAACTTCCTCCCTTACTTCCAATGCCTGATCTTCCTTTAATGCAGATTTTACTAGCCACAGAGAAAAATAATCATGTCTTTGGTCAAGATTGACACAAGAGAAGTTGAATTTTCTGGCAAACTTGTAACACAAAAAAAGAACAGAAGAAATAAATCTGATTACAGTTGCTTCAGGAATTTATTTCCCAAAATGAGACATAGCAAAGGAATTTTAGTGGATTCTAATTGGTTTGATGGTAAATTGAGATGAATAATAAAGTTTTATAATCCTAATCATTTTTCACTTTTAAATGATAGATGATATTTTATGTTATGAATTAATATTTTACGTTGCAAATTTTAATCAATACCTTCCAAACCTGCCAGTCATGAAATATTACAGGTTATGGTTGCTGTGGTGTATGCGTGCGAGTAGATGTAATCGCCTTACCTCGGTTTTCCTTTCGTCGACTGCGACTCTGTCTTGCGGTATCCAATCCTTGAAGCTTGCCCCGACCCAAAGAACACCAGGAATAGCAGCTGCTTCTCCCAAACCTAGACCGTCGCTTAACACGTCTCGTCCTGACCACGACCCCGTTCGAAAAGGGCACGAATCTCGATCGAGGCTCCCTCTGCCCTTTTTCCTCTTCCGGTCAACTCGCCCTTCCGGTCAGCCTCCCCAGACACTGACGTCAT
>NC_068984.1:92950687-92951685 GCF_001194135.2 Octopus bimaculoides | reverse complement strand
CCCCTGCCCCATTGTGATGTGCAGCGTGCCTTCGGCAGCTTGACCCAAACTTCCTCCCCTACTTTCACGCCGGCAGGTCCCTTCTCTTCCTCGCAGAACTCCAGCGTCTTACTGGGATGCCTCCATTCATATTTGAACACCGCTCTGTGCAGCACAGACTCTTTCGCTTGTCCAGATCAGGGAGACATGTTGTACCAGTAGACCGCTTCCAGGGGCAAAATGTGCCCCCTTTCAGCCATGGCCTTGATCGTCCGATGGTGCCTCTCAACGATTCCATTGCCACTCGGCCTATACGCCGCTCTAAATAATCGTCGCACCTTCCACAGGTCAAGCATATCTCCCAACGCTTCCGAACGAAACGCCGCCCCGTTGTCCATTAGCAGTTCTTCCACGGGACCCCTCTCCAAGAATATCCCGTTCAGAATGCGGGCAATCTTATCGGCAATGCCTGTCCTCAGCTCCCTCCAAATAGCCAGCCGGCCCGGCCCGCAGTCGACCATGCTAAGATACATTTCCTGACGGTAGTGCGTCACATCCACAGCCAGTCTCTTCCAGTTGCGCTCTACTGAGAGGTTCCCCTGCTCATGCCCACCCGGGGCGGGGTCAATGGACTGGCATCTGTCACATTTCGCGACCACTTTCTTGATGTTTCTCCTAGTCGCGTCAGCATCAACCATTTTCACCAGATACAGGGTCCTATCCACCCCCAAGTGGTGCATAGCATGTAGCTCCTTCAGTTCGGAGTCACCCAGCCGACACGCTGCCACTATCCCTTTCCTTGCTTCCTCCGGTTCCTCCAGCCACGCCCTTTTCACCCTGGTCAGTGTGTCTGCCCTGTTTCTTTCCAAAGGCACGAAAACCACGTTCAGCTTCAGTCCGAACTCGGCGATCAGCTCTCCCAGAACTCCTAGGCGACGTTTCACCAACATCTCCACGGCACCTTTCGTCCGGACTCTCTTCTCACTGGTAATTACTGTTCCTACCCAGCCGACCACGGT
>NC_068984.1:92943548-92948033 GCF_001194135.2 Octopus bimaculoides | reverse complement strand
ACGTGGGGCCGAAATAGCTTGTGGTGTATGCGTGCGAGTAGATGTAATCGCCTTACCTCGGTTTTCCTTTCGTTGACTGCGAGTCTGTCTTGCGGTATCCAATCCTTGAAGCTTGCCCCAACCCAAGGAACACCAGGAATAGCAGCTGCTTCTCCCAAACCTAGACCGTCGCTTAACACGTCTTGTCCTGACCACGACCCCGTTCGAAAAGTGCACGAATCCCGATCGAGGCTCCCTCTGCCCTTTTTCCTCTTCCGGTCAGCCTCCCCAGACACTGACGTCATACCACAGTTGCAGAGAGATTATGTATTTTTTGTGCCAGTAGTTTTAGTCAATTTACCTTGCAATTCACCTGAAAATTTTAAAACATGCATGTTAATAAAAGTTTTGACTGTCTTCACTGCATGCTAAAACTAAATTTTAATAACCTATTTCCACCATAAAGAATCTAGCTTGCTGATACCTGCATAAGTTCATTCTAGATTGGTTCACAGAGAAGCAACTTCCAGCCAATATATGTCCTCCAGTAAATACAAAGATTAGTTTCCCACTTCATTGAAAAATTTCTACATCTATCCTTCATAAACTTCACATGATTCTATTTAATGGTATTCTGTATACTGCAGAGTCTATATTGAACAGTCAAATGTAAAATACAACTGCTTAAACTAGTTGGAGCCCTTTATCTACTAAAAACTGGATGGTATCAAAATGTGATGATATTAGGATATCTTTTTATAATAAATTTTCAATATTTCACTTACCTCAAACTCAGGGAATTCATTTTGAAAGTTCTCTTTTTCTTGCAATTGGAACAAATTGATAGTCTGAGCAAATTAATTTGGTAATCCTTTTCTTAGTATTTAAAAGTCTTGGTGCCCTATGAATCACATTGAAGATTCAACTAAAATCCCATGTACAGTCTTACTTTGTCTCTCATTGATAGCAGTTTAATACTTTCAGCACATTTCTTCTTTGAGCTTATGTAGAGTGGAAATTGTTATGTAAATTACTGAAAATAAAGTGAAACACCAATTTTATAGATATAGTCTAACAAAAACTATTGAAACAATTGATCATGATAAGCACCAGAAATTACTTTCAATAAACTACAGATCTTGTTCTTTTCCTAGTTTAAATGTCATGCAGTACTACTGCATTGAATCAAACCACCCTCATCTCAACAACTCATTTTAATCATCACAAGTTGTCACTTTACTAGGTAACACTGAAAGTTTTCAATAACTTTTGTTTTCATTTAGGCAACAACTTATTTCTCTAAACATTACAATGGATGCCAGACTTGTCAATCTTCTTGCATTGTACGTGAATTTCCAGCATATTTCTGTAAAGTGGAAATGCACAGAAGTAGAGTTCTGCAAAAACAAGTTACTGCATAATGGTGTTATATCCTTCTACTTATAAAGTGGTGGTATATAGCAGCATTGTGTACTCTCATTATGAAACTGGAAGAGATAAAACTATGTTATGAGTATAAGCCCCCACCCTGGATCATGTCTATGCATGTATAGAAATCAGCAATTGAGTATAATACTGGACACAGTCAACAGTAGAATATTTAGTTTACATTATTATGGTATTATAGTATTGGACATGTAACTTTTAATTAGCATTAATGACATAGCACAATAGTTTTCAGTCTTTTGTTACTCAGCACCCACTTTCACCAAATGATGTTTTACAAACATCACCTCCCTATGTTTTACAAAAAGCATCAGATTATTTTAGTCAAATAAAAACAAATTTTGCATAGTACTTTATTAGTCAAATTTTCTTATACTAACCTTAAAAATAGATACATGTACCTCTTTTTAGATATTTGCTTGGGCAAGTGCCCACTATGTTACATTTTTATGGAAATTACTTTAGAAGGCAATATGAAAAAATTATATTGGACCTTGATACATCTTTAGTCATGTTTCTGTTCATTGGTAACATAATGTTCTACTCATTCTAATATCAACAATTTTTTAATGAAAATTTGTTTAAAATATACACATTGTGCCTGTCAGTGCTTCCATGGTACCTTTTTGACATTTGCTGTCCCACTGTGGGTGCAAAGCACCCTCAAGGTTTTACCATTTGGTGTTAGAATGTAGAGATTGTTGCCATTTCCAACTCTGGAACAACCAACACAGAGCTGACCATGGGAAAAGCACTGCTGCATGAGGTGAAGTCCAACAATTTTGAGTGATTGTACTTGACTCTTGTTAATTCTATTATTGTAAGCAATAGAGGTAGTTGTCACAAAGTTTTGGTATTAAATTCAAAGAAGTTTTGGTCAGTTTTCTAATACAGAATGTTGCATTTATTCTTATAGCCAAGGGATGTAACTCTTGTAAACCGTTTGAAACCTGTCACGGTCACCTTACCTTCTAGAAATGGCAGCCCAAATGCTCTTACATCAGATCCCAATACTGGATGTTCAAGAACCAAGTGAAGGTCAGATTTTCAATCCCAGGATCATCCAGATTCCAAAAGGTATAATATGTCTATGTAGAGCAAATGTAGACTGAGATACAGGTGTTCCAGACAGATAGAATTTCACTTTTATCTATATAGATGATGGCATCTGTCAAATCTCACTTAACTAGCTTGCTAAAGTGGCTCTCAGTGCTAGAATTGGCATTATAAGCCTTCAGTAACCAAGTTTTTATCTAGAAGCTGTATTTCAATTGATTACCAGGCTTCCATCCAGGTAAAAACAGCTGCCAACCACAGGTCAATGCACTGACTACTCCTCATGTACACCGACAGAAAGATCATCCTTACTCTAAGATTTAAGCCTTTTGAAAATTGTATTACCACTCCACTCAATCAAAACCTACTGAACACAACAAAATCTATGTGATATTTCAGTACTGTGAGTGCCAATGCACTGGGAACCCTAGTCATTTATTATGTGAACTTATTTTCCAAATCAATTATAGGCCATACACATTCAACCCTAAAATGTGTGGTCCTGTAGCTGGTGTGAAATCCCCATTATCTTATTGCAAAAGTGTTTTTACTGTTTTATAGGATTTCTTGTGTTACCCTCACCTGGAGTTGGTCATGGATGAAATGTCTTTGATTGCATGTCTGTTGAATCAAAGAAAATCGTTGACTCCTTACAGTTAATAGCAACAACAGTGAACTTCAACTTGTTACTAATATTGCTGTTGAGATAGACCAATAATAAAAATAAATGCTCTGATGCAGTACCAGGCAGTGACTCTCGTGGCTTTTGATCTTAACTGATTGGAAGTGTTATGTACATGGTTTGTCTTGGTATAAAAGATGGGCTACATATTCTGCTCAATACCACAGATTTGCTTGTCAGTTGCTTGATCTTAATAAGTTGAGCATATCCCTTGGTGGCTGACGATATGTGCATCTCTGAGCAGAAGTAGTGGGGGAACATCATAGCCATGTGTTGAGGGGATTTCTTTGGGGTTTGGATAATTCACCTCTGGAAACATGGGTGTTTTGTTCATCATCCTTAAACAAACCTTATTCAGGGACCTTTTGAATGGAATGGGCTACTCAACCTGAAGAAAATTCTAACTGGGCCCCACCTGCAAGGTCATGTGCTGTTTATCTTGATATGAGATCACCATGAGATCACCACTCTGATGGCATGCACTACCCTTTCACTCAATAGTAATAATAATAGTTATAATAATATGGAAAGAGAAAGACATGTTCCCTATCAAAGACTTCTAGACCAGAAAAATCTAATTGTGAAAAGACAGTGATTATCGCATTTGAAACTGGAGATCTTCTTAATAATGAAAGAGTGTAAACATGACTACATTGAGCAAGAAAAAAAAGAGTAGAACAAGAACATAGAATGGTAGAGGGGCCAATGAAACCTCAAAAAAGAAATAATAGCCAAGATGAAAACAAATTTTACTTTGAAGAAGATAAAAATGTTACAGAAGAAAGGAGTCTACTACAATGCCAGAATTAGACACAAAATAGTGAAAGAAAGAGACTATCAGCCCTGGTAGGAATCCAAAGAAGAAAATCAAGGAGTGAAGATGGCACTTTTCTGTAGGCTGACTATGTAAGTCTCAGTTCCAGTATCTATCAGCCTCATATTTCTTCAAAGCAATGCCAACCAGGCCTATGTGCTTGGTGTTTGACACTATGACAGTGACATCATCTGTGTATGCTGATGTGGTGGACCCACATCCTAGTTCACATGGGATGCCTCCAATTTCCATAGTAGTAGCTCTAGAGCTAGTTCATCATCATCATCATCATCATCGTTTAACGTCCGCTTTCCATGCTAGCATGGGTTGGACGATTTGACTGAGGACTGGTGAAACCGGATGGCAACACCAGGCTCCAGTCTGATTTGGCAGAGTTTCTACAGCTGGATGCCCTTCCTAACGCCAACCACTCAGAGAGTGTAGTGGGTGCTTTTACGTGTCACCCGCACGAAAACGGCCACGCTCGAAATGGTGTCTTTTATGTGCC
>NC_068984.1:92926953-92942794 GCF_001194135.2 Octopus bimaculoides | reverse complement strand
ACTTATTTTGTTGACCCTTAGTTGACGTTCTAGGTAGGTTTTCTGTTCTTTCTCTTCAATTGGATACTCTGGTATTTCAAAAGGGGCTGATGATACTTTGAGAGAATTGGACTGGCTCCGATGAAGAATTGAATCAGCTACTTTACGGAACTCATCATCAACTGTTTTCGTCACGTGTTTGGGCATTTTTACTTCACTTGAATACAAACTAAGATTCCCAGATGAGTGATAGGTTTAATCAATTGGATTTCATGTATTTTACATATGAGTTGAAGGTCTACAGGATGAATGTAGTGGGTACCCGAGGAAGACAATATATTCACAGAACATTGAGGAACATTCGGATAAGTGGAAGCCTTATTAACATCTTACATTGAACAGGACAAAATGAAACAAGAGGAGGCAACCTTGAATGACCAAGCACATGATGCTGAATGATTCTGATAGGTAACTATTCACCTGAATTATCAAATAAATGTCACTGTACATTGCAGCAATCAAGCCACAGAAAATGGGACCAAAGCTGGCTGACATGAGAATGGCTGTCAAGTATTGGGAGTCAACTCTATCGAAGGCTGTAAATTGATCAGGACTCCTGTCTATGATGTATCGCATGAGGTGGATGGATCTGCTTGGGATTGTGCTTCACCAATCAGTTCCTCAACAAGCACCAACTTCTTTGCTAACACCTTGGCCAAAACTTTGAAATCTGCATTCAACAGTGTTATGGGCCTAAAATTTTTTGTTTGATACCCCTTGTTTGGGTCCTTTCTCAGCAGTGCCACCACTCCTCAACTCACAGAACTAAGAATTCTTCCATTCTACTACCAGTTGCAGTAGATATCTACTAAAAAGCCACCAAATAAGTCTGGCATATGAAATTAAAACTTGTAGGGAAGACCATCCAACGCAGGTGATTTGCTCCTTGTGCAACCCATATTTCCATGGCCCATCACCCTCCATAGCTGTGCATCCCGTATTTCCATGGCTGTTATTGGCCTTACACAATGCTCTGCTCTTATGTTGTGAGTTGTAATGTACCATTGAGGTAGGCACTGAAGTCCATCCTGTGTTCCAGGCTGCCAGTTGTTCCAAACAGCTGGGTGAAGTGCTGTTGAAGTGCCGCATACATCTGCTTGGGCTTTGAGTACTGTGCACACATTTTGGTCCACTAAAGACTGAATTGTGGCTTTGTTGTCATGTAGCATATCTTCCATTTGAGTCCATCAAGTGACTTTTGTTCCCATATTTCTTAGAGCACACACCTTAACTCATACTTAGTGTTGAAGAATTGATCCAGAGCCAATCTTGCTGCCAGCATGTCAGTTGTGATGCTTTTCCTAAGCGTCTCTTCTAAATTTCTAAGTTTTCCTCTATTCTGTTCTTTTCTATTGCTAATGCTCTAAACCTAATTGATTCTACTCTAATTGCCTTTTTCAGGGCAATAAACTGTCTGTTGTCGATGATTAACCCCGTTAATGCCGACTTGACTAATTCGTTAATCTGGTCTCTGAAACTTGGCATGCTGGGAGTGATGCATTCAGCTTCCACTAACCAGGCCTATGAAGTATATCTAGGTAAACTGTGCAGATCACAAATTTATGGTCTGTGTAGCGGACAATTTTAAAAAGTGAACAACTTATACTGTCCTTATCTACCAGCCTACAGAATACTCTATCTAGATACAAATTTGATGACCTGATGCATTTGTCTATGTCCACACTGGCACATTAGGGAAATCTAGTCAGCACCTGTTAGACAATTGAAAACGTCTGAGCAGGTTTGCAAGGTTTTTGCACCACTTCCTCTTCTAACAGCTAGCCCCACACAATCCAAGCATGCATCCAAGATGGTACTCCAATCCTCTATTAGTATGAAAGGTTGAGATATTCTCAGGAAAACTTCCGGATGGCTGAAGAAATCTGGCTGGCATGCCCCTGTCAAAGCATAAACAGCCACCAGTCTAAAGGCACCCTATTTACTATTGCTCTCATCCAGGACCACCAATTTACCTTCTGGGTCCAAGGAGATAGTCCTTATTTTCAGATCTAGACCTCTCTGGAAAAACACCACTGTTCCACCCCACAATCCTGGTTGACATAATCATAGATAAATCTTGTATCCACTAAAAGAGGGCATGAATGTCTGTCAGTCAGAGAGTCTGGTTTCACAGATAGCCACTACATCTAAACTTAATGACTTGAGGTCATTGAGTATGTGGCCTTGTTTCCATGGCAACCCAAGGCCACATGCATTTATACTGTGTATTTTGAGCAAGGCTATGTCTGTCAGAGAGAAGGAGAATGAAGAGAATCACTTACCCTATATTTTGTGTAGAGACAGATAGTCTGTCCTGGTTATTTGTGGGTCTTGACAAGCATTTCTTTGTAGGGCCTTTTATTTATAGTCCAACAAAAGTTTCCCATTCCTTTGGAGTATTTTGCTTTCAGTTTGTTGTAAGTTTGTTGCATTGTTCTAATAATTTTTATGTGAATAGAGATGTTACATGGGGGTGGGGTATTCATTTAGAGTAATATCTGTGTATTTTTGAATATGTTTTATTAAGTTTTTGTCGTTTGTGATATCTTGGGAATGTTGTTCACATTGTTGGTTTGCATTGTTTTGTGTTTTCATTTGCTGAGGTTTTTTGTAATGTTGGTGGTGTTTGTAGTGTTGGAGATGTTTGTAATTGCGATGGTGTGGATGTGTGATGGTTTGTTGGTTTTTGTGTCTCCTCCTCTATCCTCTTTGATTTTAGTCTTGTACTACACTTTTCATTTTGTAATTTCTTTCTTTTCCTTTCACCAGGATCCATTCTGGTGGGTCTCAAAGATAATTTTCCTTGCTAGACAAGTTTACACAATTGGGGAAATCTGTGTCGGAGGAGAAGGGGTATGTCTGCACAGAGTGCATTTCTTGGCTGGTGGTCTGGTGCAGGTGAGGCTTCTCTCAGCTGTGATGGTGAAAGTGTTATTTTTGTTTTCCTTCGATGTGTTACCAGTGCTTGCTGCTGATGTTGATGAATGGATTTTCCCTGCTGCTCTTTCTGTTGATGCTGTTGTTGCTTTAGTTTTGGATGTTGCTGCTTGTGTCATTGTTGTTGCTGGTGGTGGCGCTGTTGTTTTTGTTGCTGTTGTTGTTGTGTTGGGAGAGTCTACAGCAGCAGGGGTTTTTTTCTCTTTGAATAGGGCAGAAAGCCTTTAAATGGTTTGTTTTGCCACAAATGTGGCTACAAATAATTGTGCTCCACTAGGTAGGTTGATCAGGCCAGGGATGTTTTCAGCAGTGCCCAAATCAGCATGCAACAACAGTTCCATTCCTGTACCTGACCCATTCTCTTTTCCCATTTTGTATACTTACAGAATTTTACTTTGTCCGCCATACCATATGATACAACTGCTATCAACAGAGAGATGTCCACTTCTGGGGGCAGCTTCACCACCTATACTTTGACAACCCTTCACCTGAGTTAAGTCAGAATCAATCATTATTCTTCACTTTTGAAGGTTGTTGTAGCATTTTCCTTGGTTGATTCTTCAGTTGAGAATCTTACCTCAATTGTATCAAAGCTTCTCCCACAGGCAACATAAGATTTTAAACCCCAGACCAGTCTCAGGCATTTTTCAACCTGGGCTTCTGTTACTTACTGCAGTCTCCTCTTTAATGATATGCATCAATTTATAATGTTCTTTTCCTTAATGTCTTTTTACACTTTCTCTGGTATGTTAAGGTAAACTGTTCTGCCAGTCTTTGATAAGTGAATATTAGCATCGCTCAACATTTTTTGTAAATTTGATTTTCTCCACCTTCTTACAGGTTTGTGCAAAATCGTTCCCTTTCTGCTAAGAAAAAGGAACTGCTGCTGTTGTTTTATTTAATGTTTGAGGTGGTGGTAGCAGTGGTAGAGGTGATGGTGGTAGTGTTGATGTTGGTGTTGGGGACAGTGGTGGATGTCATGCTTGCATCATTTTAAAATATATCTTATTCATTGCTACTGCTTCTGTTACTGCTGCTGCTGATTCTGTCACTGCTGCTTTAGTTGCTGCTGCTGCTGCTGCAGTCTTTGCTTTATTTCTGTACCACATCATCTAGTGGTGGGAAAGCAGTGTCATAAGAGCCATTCCAGTTCACCAGATTTGGGAAACCATATTTATATTTTTGTTTTTAAATCATTAAATCTGCAATTTTTAAATCTCAAAATTCACTCTTAAAGGGTGAGTTTTGGTCATTGCAGCTGGCCCTGCTTGTAGCAAGCTGGGTTATTTAGTTAACAGTTCAACAAAAGTTGGGATACAAACTAATAAAACAACAAAATTTAAAGAAAACTTATGGGTTATGAACAAGTGTCTTCTTGCTCCAAACACAAAATAATAATAATAATAATAATAATAATAATAATAATAATAATAATAATAATAACAACAACAATGAACCAGGTATTAGGCTGAGCTGAAAATCAGAATCAGGTATTAGGAGAGGTGAAAATCAAGTGAGAAATCTTCCAGAGGGACAGTGTGTCCTCACTGATCTTTATGCTGGGAATGATCCTCTTGAGTGATATACTACAAAAGACAAAGTTGGGGTATGATCTGGGAAGAGGTAAGAGAAAAACTAAACCACTCGCTAGTCATGGACGACTTGAAGTTGTTCACAAAAGTGAGGCAGAACTAGACAGCCTAGTTCAGTCTGTGCAGATTTGCTCGAATGATATTAAGATGGAGTTTGGACTCTCAAAATGTACTATGATGGCAATGAAATGAGGAAAATTTGTTAGGACAGAAGGCATATGTATGCCAAATGATGAAGGCAATTGAACCTCAATCCAGTTATAAATACCTGGGAATACTTGAGGCAGATAGAATTAAACACAATGATATGAAAGAAAAGACAAAGAAAGAGTACCTGAGGCAAGTGAGAAAAATATTGGTTTCAAACTGAATGTCAGAAACATAATTTTGACAATAAACTCATGCACGGTCACAGTAGTTTGGTATGGCACTGGAATCCTGAAGTGGATAGGGGAGGAGCTAAAGGGGCTGGATTGGAAGACAAAAAGTCATAACGATGCATGAAGCTCATCATCCATGTGCAGATACTGATCATCTATACATGAAGCGAGCAAATGGAGGAAGAGGACTGATAAGTGTGAAAGACATACATATCGAACTCGAGAGCTTAATGAGATACCTATCCCAAAGCAAAGAAATCTTGCTAGTGTCAGTTAGGAACGAGCAAGTATTGAAAGCAGAGTAAAAAGGAAAATCAAAGGAAGATGTATAAAAAGGACATGAAGAAGCATTACACAACAAGGGACTACACAATCAATTCCATGTAACCACAACAGAAATTGCAGGAAAACATAGGTGGTATTGGCTGAAGAAAGGAACACTAAAAAAAGAGACTGAGAGCACTATACTGGCAGTGCAAGACCAAGCTTTGGCCACAAATTGGAAGTTCAACTTTAGGAATAAGCAAGTGTCTCTGCTGTGCTGTATCTGTAACAGAGTGTATGAAACCATTGCTCATATCATGAACGAATGCCCTAGACTTACCCAAAACTACTACAAGCTGTGGTGACATGATAAGGTAGTGAAAGCACAACATTTGAAACTGTACAAAAAGTGGGGCTAGAGAAAGGCAAGGCATGGTATGAGCACAAACTGCAGAGAGTGGTAGAGTCAGAGACTTGCAAAATCCTCTGGGATTTCCCAATCCAAACAGATCAGGTGTTAGAGCATAACAGACCAAACTTGGTGGTGGTTGACAAGATGCACCACATGTGCTATATAGTTGATGTTGTGTGCCCCTTTGACCCATGAATAGTCAAGAAGGAAGGCAAAAGAATAGATAAATACAACCCTCTTAAGTACAGAATAGCCTGGCTATGGAAAATGAAGAAGGTGGAAATAGTGCCAATTATTGTTGGGTCCTTGGGGACAGTATCAGAAGGCATCAAGAGGAATATAAAGAAATCAGAACAGAGTGCCCAGTAGAACTGTTACAAAAGGTTTGCCTCTTTAGCATGACCAAAATAATCAGAAAAGTATTAGATAGTTGAAAAGAACAGATTGCATGGTATTGTAGGCTACAGGCAGCAAGTCCACTGTTCATGCAAGACTCCAGAAGTTCCAACAAAATCTGAGATAAAATCAAAAAGTAGTAGTAGTAGTAGTAGTAGTAGTAGTAGTAGTAGTAGTAGTAGTAGTAGTAGTAGTAATGGTAGTAGAAATGATTTTTTGTTTGCCACAGGGGTGAGGAATGAAATGGATAAAACAAAAGAAAAAACAAAGTGTAGGGATTTACATAGACTGAAATGATAAGAAAAATGTAAAAGATATACATGGTATATAGTAAAAATAAAGAAATACACATAGTATACATCAGTAAAAAGGAGAAAAAATAGTGATAATGATGTGATTCTCCAAAATGTTTCTGAACACCAAACATAAGTGTCCCCTCTATTGCCTGTTCTTCAACTCACAGGTCTATACTTAAAGCAGTACCATCCACTCTTATCATTTTTGCCATTTTCATCCACCTTTCAATAAATTCACTTGAGGATAGTACCTTTTAAGTAAAACCTCAAAGTGAAACCTAAGAAGTCAATGAGGGGTCTACCAAATAGAAATGTCTCTGTCTTCATTTGAACCTCGTCCACCAGACAACCTCTTCTGCCATAGCGATCAGACACAAGAAAACTGCCTTACCTGCTCAATTAATGGAAGGGAGTGGAACAATCACTACTATGGACTCGAACAGTAGATGGATCTGTCCCACATATGACAGCAGGTGTTCAATATAACTCCACAAGTCAGCAATGCTGAGATACTAAACAAGTGCATGCAAAATGGTTTCATCATTTTGTGCACATCTCAGACAAGCCCATCTGACAGCACATCCATGCCTGTATAGTTTATCTCAAACTGGTAGTGCTCCTTAGTAACAGTGCCAGGCCAAGGACTTTAGAAATGATCCATTGTAGTCCCTGTTCATTTTTATCAATGCTTAGAGCTTTATCCAAGAACATTTCCACATGTTCCTGCAACTAATCCTCTATATGCATGGTGTTTGGGCTAAATTTGACCAATTTTATGCTTCTTTTTTTGTTTGAGGAACAGCTTGTTGTATTTGTGAACAGACAATACCATTAGAGAGCATACAAATTAAAGTTGTAGTTGCAAAAAGTTAGCTGAAATGGAGGACTGGAAGCCATCTGAATATTAGAAAAGAGTTACTTATATCATAATGACTCACACTGGGTATCAATATGCCAACATCATGATGGCTGCTCAATGCTCTGTCAACACTGTTGCAGCTGTAAGACAGCTTCAACAGAGACTATGAAGCTGTGGCCAGCAGGTGTTCTGACTGCATCCACATGCTGAAATTCATGCAACAACTGCTGGACAAGATGACAGAAGATCTGAGCAAGGCAATCTGGGCTTTGGTAAGAGAGATAGGTATTGGAGTCACTATTATGGAGCTGGCCTTGAATGAAGACCTTTATTACCACTCATACAAGAGACACAAGGGACAAATTCTCATAGCCAAGATCAAGGAGAACTACTCAATGAAGGCAAAGAAGCTCCTGAACAAGCTGATGCAACATGATGAGCCTGGGATGATCTGATTCTTCTCAGATGAAAAGAACTTCTGCCAGGACCAGTTGTACAACACCCAGAACACAAGTGGCTGGCTTGCTTACAGTCCATGTGATGCCCCACTTATCATGAAAACCAAGTTCCTCCAAACTGTAATGATCTTTGGGTGTGTCTCCAATGAGGGTGATGTTATGCTTCCCAACATTTTTGAATAGGGCCTTAGGCTTAATTCAGATGGCTATGTGAAGCTACTGCTGACTGTGGCCAATCTCTGGCTGGAGGGGGTTGCTGCTGGAAGACCATCTGTGTGGTACCAGGATTCAGCTCTTTGTCATACCTCTGAAAAGAGTCAGAATTGGTTCTTAAAGAATCTCTACAACTTCACCAACCCCAATTTATGGCTTTTTGATTCTCCCAATTGAAATCCATAGATTACTATGTGTAGGGCACAGTTGAGAAAACTCCATCCACTCTGCCTGCAACACCAAAGCTGAGCTGGTGGCCAAGATCAAGGTGTTTGAAGATCTTCCCAAGGACACAATGAGGAATGCTTGCACCAAGTTGAAGCCATCTTGATGCCATGGTAGAAGCTGAGGGTGACTACCTTGAGTAAGCTGTTATCTCTCAGCCATAATCAAATTTATATTTTTATATTTTTTTAAATACTTTTATTTTTAGATGGAATATTGTGTTTTCTTTTCTTTTTATGTAAGCTGTCAAATTTATCTCAAACACCCTATATTGCTAAAGTGAAACATCCACTGATCATATTGCTGTGGTAGATAGCTGTGAGTGCCTAACAACATTCAAGGTGTCAAGTACCCAATATCAGTCTTTTCTTCTATCAGGACTGCATCTCTGTCAAGGAGACAAGCTGCAAAGATATGCCTCACAAATGGAGCCCACACACATTCAACATCTAAGAATCATTGCACATTACACAACTTCAGTGCATGTTGGTGCATCAGTAACCATGGTATGCCTAAGCCACCATGCTAGCAGCAGACTTACCACCTGACTACTGAAACACATCCCTTCCACAAGAAAATATATAACAGATGTTCCAACTTGATCAAGTGGTAGCCGGGGCAACGATGGTCAGGTGATAGATAATAATGGAACCAGGCTACTGGAGTTCTGTGATGCAAATGACCTTATGATCTGCAATACTACTTCAGGAAACCAGCCAGTCACCTGTTCACCTACCAGTCCAGTGGGCACACTAGTCAAATTCACTACATTCGTGCCAGGAAACAGGAATGATGGCTGCTTATTAATTCCAAAACTTTCCCAGGTGAAGAATGCACCTCCCCAGCTTAGGTTAGTTGTTTGCAACTTCAGAATCAGGGCTAAATGACTTCCCAGAAGATGACCAGTGAGGAAAAGAATGGTCTGGAAACTTAAGTATCCTGTGAATGGACAGAGATTTAGAGACGTACTACTTGAAGCATTTGATGAAAAAGAGAAGGATATAACAACATATAGCATGGAAGACAAATGGAGGTTCTTACAGACAACCTGTTGAGGGCTACTGACCAGATCTGTGGCCGGTGCAAAATCCGCTCTCAACCTAAAGTGACATGGTGGCGGAACAATGTAGTTGGCAGGACCATTAGAGAAAAGAAACAGACCTAGAAGGACTGGAAGTGTGGTGGTAGCAGAAAACTGTATCAGATCACCAGAAGGGAAGCTAGGAGACTGGTATACTTAACTAGAGGGGAAGCAGAAAAGAAGTTTGCCAATGTTCTGTGATGTGACAACCAGTGACTTGAAGTGTTTCAAATTGCAGGACAATATGTTAGAGAAAATTGCAATGTCACAGGAGAGAACTGTGTCTGCATGGATGATGATGCACTTGCATTTAATGATTCTAAAAAGAAAGAGGCTTGAAAATGCCACGATGAAAGGCTGCTAAATGAAGAGAATGAATGGTAGGAGAGTCCACCAAATGTTGACCCAACAGAGTGAGCAGCTATCTGAATCAACAGTACCCTGGTAGATAATGCAATTAAGGATATAATGACAAGGAAATCCCCCAGCCCATAGAGTATCACCACTGAGAAGCTTAAAATATCTGGTTGTGTAGGTTATGGTCTAGTCACCTGTATAGTTAACCAGTTGGTACACAAAGGCTTCATACCTAATGACTTGTGTAGCAACACTATAGTCAACTGCTACTAAGGTAAAGGTGATGCCTTAGATAGAAACAATTACAGAGGTATCAAATTGTTAGATCAGGTGATGAAAGTCACAGAGAGGGTCATAGCATAACTAATTAGGAAGAGAGTTAGTCTAGATGTGATGCAGTTTGGTTTTGTGCCTGGGAGAAGCATCACTGATGCTATATTTCTGGTAAGGCAGCTGCAGGAGAAATACATAGCCAAAGATAAACTTCTGTACTTGGCTTTTGTTGATATGGAGAAAGCTTTTGACAGGGTCCCTTGATCCCTTATCTGGTGGTCAATGCAGAAACTAAGGATAGATGAGTAGTTGGTGAGAGCTGTACAAGATATGCACAGGGCTGCTGTCAGTAAGGTGAGGGTTGGCAACAAGTATAGCAAAGAATTCAGGGTAGAAGTAGGGGTTCGCTAAGGATCAGTCCTCAGCCCCCTCTTGTTCATCATAGTCCTCCAGGCAATAACAGAAGAATTTAAGACAGGCTAACCCTAGAAGCTCCTCTGTGCTAACGACCTTGTTCTTATAGCTGAATCACTACCAGAACTAGAGAAGTTTCAGGTGTGGAAGCAAGGTCTAGAATTGAAGGGCCTTAGAGTCAATCTAGCAAAAACCAAAGTCTTAGTAAATAGGAAAGTAGACAAATCACAATTCCCTTCAGGTAGATGGCCCTGCTCAATCTGTAGAAAAGGCATGAGTAGAAACTCCATAAGATGTACCCAGTGTAAGCTATGGACACATTAGAGGTGCAGCAATATCAGAGGAAGGTTAACAGGGAAAATAATTTTTGTGTGTGGAAGGTGTACAGGTACAATTAATACTAAAAATGTACAGAAAAGAGACTCTATCACATGCCAGAGGGGAAAACTGGAAGTAGTTGACTAAGTCAGAGGCGGGGGTTGATGCTCTGAGAGTGTAGCTGCTAAAATAAGAATAGGCTGGGCAAAGTTCAGAGAGCTCCTACCTCTGCTTGTAACAAAGGGCCTCCCCCTCAGTGTGAAAGGCAGACTGTATGATGCCTGTGTGCGAACAGCCATGCTATACAGTAGTGAAACATGGGCTGTGCCTAGGACATGCATAGGCTTGTAAGAAATGAAGCTAATATGCATCACTGGATGTGTTATGTCAGTGTGCATGCATGACAGAGTGTAAGCATCCTGAGAGAAAAGTTGGACATAAGAGGTATCAGATGTGGTGTACAAGAGGGACAACTGCATTGGTATGGTCATGGGATATGTATGGACAAGGACAGCAGTGTGAAGAAGTGTTGCACTCTAACGGTGGAGAGAACCTGTGGAAGAGGTAGAACAAGGAAAACATGGAATGAGTTGGTGAACCATGATCTTTGAACGTTGGGCCCCATGGAGGCAATGACAAGTGATCGAGACCTTTGGTGATATACTGTGCTTGAGAAGACTCGTCAAGCCAAGTGAGATCATAGTCGTAGCTGACGCCAGTGTCACTTAACTGGCACATAAAAAATACCCTTCAAATTTTGGGTGATATGCTGTGCTTGAGAAGACCTGTCAAGCCAAGCGAAATTGTTGTCATGGCCGATGCCAGTGCCGTCTGACTGGCACCTGTGCCAGTGACACGTAAACACCACCGTTCGAGTGTTGGGCCTTACAGAGGCAGTGACAGGTGACCAAGACCTTTGGTGATATACTGTGCTTGTGTTGACCTGTCAAGCTAAGTAAGATCATAGTTGTGGCTGATGTCATGTCATTGGCACCTGTGCCAGTGACATGTAAAAAGCACCCACTACACTTTTGGAGTGGTTGGTATTAGGAAGGGCATCCAGCCATAGAAACCTTGCCAAATCAGACTGAAACTTGATGCCACTCCCTGGCTTATTAGTTTTCAGTCAAACCATCCAACTCATGCCAGTATGAAAAGCGTACATTAAACGATGATGATGACAATGATGTAGGAATTTGCCTCCTCCATCTGCCCTTTCAGGGACAGCTTCCATTTTGTCCATTACTGGGTAAGACTGGCCACCCTGTTTGTCACTATCCCCCAGTTCTTATCCAGCTGGTTGGGACCAAACCAGACCATGGGCAGTTTAACTGGTCCATCAGCTGGGCATTCTAGATGCTTGGTTGCAAATCTACCAACTTGTTGGCATTGATTTAGGCCCCTGCTTCCAACTTACACTCCTTTAGAATGGCACTGACCTTTTCCACTTTAGGGGTGTCGACATAATGATAGTAACATCATGTATGCATGCCAACTCTGCCCTCCCAGGTCCTAGTTCAAATGGGATGCCCCTGAATTGTTCCAACTTCCATAACAGGGGCTTGAGAACCAGCACATACAGAAGGGGTAAGAGCAGGTAGCCCTAGCAGACTGAATATGCAATGCAAAACATACCAGTAGGTGACCATTTACTTTACTCCCCAAGCAGGTACTGTGTGTTGCAGCAATCCTGCCTCTGAAAACAAGTCTGAACTGAACTGATTTCAGGACAGCTTCCAAGTAATAATGGTCATCTCTATCAGATGCTTTAGATTGACTCAGATTGATCAAAGCCCCACAAAAGTGAGGGTTCATCTGAGCCCTCTCTGTGATGTATCACAGGTGGAAGTTGTTGAGAATAGACTTGCTTGGAATTGTGCACATTTGCACATCTCTGATTACCAAGAGCAATTGCCAACTTTTGGCAAACAACTTGGTCAAAATCTTAAATTCTGTGTTTATTGGTTATGACCTGAAAATTCCCTGGCATGTCTCCGTTGTCAGTACCCTTCCTCAGCAGCATTACCACTCTCATGTTCTGCTGACAGTTACAGTAAACTTCTTTCAAGAGGCTACCAAACAAATCTGGCATGAACTCATCGGGCACACCGTCAAAACCAGGCGATTTGTGACTAGTGCAACTGTCATTGCTTCCTCTATTTCAGTAGCTGTTATTGGCTTTTTGAAGAACTTTATATTCTTTGCTGAAGCTAAGACAGACCATCCAAGTACAAACTAAAGTCCACCACCACTGCTGACCCATCACCCTCCTCAAACAGTCCTATGAAGTACTGTTGGAAGGTTGCATACACCTACTCAGTACCTGTTCATGGTTTTGTTGTCATGTTGTGTCTCCATCTTTCAGGCCCATTGAACGACTTTAGTTCCTTCGTATTTGAGTGCATTAGACTTAGCTCTGACAAAGCAGTCTCTGTGGATTCACCTTAAAGAAATGGTCAATGGCCATTCTCACCACTAGCATGTCAGTTACAATACCTTTACTAAAAGCCTCTTCTAAGTTTGAAAATAGTTCTCCCTCTAATCTATTGCTTTCAATTCCTAGTTCATTGTCAAATGCTATCAATTCTACTCTAATTGTCCTCTTCAGAGCAACCTACCATCAGTTGTTGATGCTTGTCCCTGTTGACTGCCACTTAACTTGCTCACTAATATGGTTCCTGTAGAGGCTCCTGCTATGCACTAGCCCCGCACAGTCATTCCATATGTCCAAAATACAATTCCAGTCCCCAACTAATACTAAAAAGCGAGACATTCCCAGGAATGTTTCAAGATATTTGAAGAAATATAGTCTTCCAGCTCCAGTCAGAGCCTAAAAGGCCATCAGTCTAAAGGTGCTACCTTCACTACCATTCATGTCCAGGGCCACCAACTTACTGTCCAGGTCCAAGAAGATTGCTCATATTTTGAGATGTAAGAATTTCTGGAATAGCACAGCTACCCTGCTGTCTGATCCTGACAGACAATGAGATAAGAATATTTCATAGTCATTGAAAAAAGAAACTAGTATGTATACTCCAAAAATCATCATCTCACTGATGGATGACTCATCTATATCAATTGACCAGAGATCATTGAGCAATGAACCTTCCTTCTGAGCTGACTTCAGGCCAGGTACATTCACACACTGTATTCTCAGCACAATCATGTTAACTGGAGAAAGAAAGAAGATCACTCATCTTGAATTTCCAGAAGCCCAGATGTTTCAGACCTCTCTTCAGGTTAATGTTTTGTAGAAGCCCCTTGTTAAAGTTTTTATCTATCGTCTTTTTTAAAAATTTCACCTTAACTGGGAATTTCTCTTGAATTGTTTGTACACATCTGATGACACTTTTATTAGCACAGTCCTTTGGAATTTTGAGGATGAAATCCTCAAATTCATTCCTCTCCTTCTGTCTTGATTTTATTTTTATTTAGGTATTCCATCAATTCACTGTTATTTTTGTTTACAGCAGTGAAGTTAATGGATACTTTTTGCATATAGTTTAAGTTGCTTTGTTGTTTTGCTGTTTCAGTTTTTTGTGTTTTCTTCTTCTTGTTGGAGTGGTTATAAAATGGGCTGTATTTATGCTTTTTGTGCTTGTTGTTTTTGTTGTGTCCTTGGAGTGGAGCTCTGTACCCTCCTCCTCTTTCACTTCCCCCTTTGAGGACTATTTGCTAAGTTTTGGCCTTTTCTTCTTTCTCCATGTAATTCCTCAACGAATTGGTGGAAGATTCCTGGGGGTGGGTGCAGTACAGAAAAACCTGATTACTTTGTACAGCAAGAATTATTTTTGAAGTTTTCAATACAAACTAAGGAGAGATATGAACTGCATAAAATGACTTTTATGGGAGATGGGACAAAAAATGCTTCTCATCCTAGACCATGGTTATGATCTAATAGAAAATATAATTAAACCGGAAGATCAGCCTCATTCGAGATTCTTATTGTAACTTGTAGGGGAGAATCACTTCTGGTCATACAGCATCCAAGTGGCGCAGGCTCGAAAAGGGTATTATAACTGGCTGCACCATTTCAGAAACCCATTTCACCCTCACCGTGAACATGGTAGTCAAGTCAGCAGAGGTGGAGTGTTAGGGGCCCCAAACGAAATCTGGTATGCAACAACCATCTATAAGAGCCTTCATGGATGACCTGACTGTAACAACATCAACAATGGTTGGTGGAAGGTGGATCCTTCAAGGACTCAAGAAAATCATATCATCAGCAAGGATGAGCTCCAAACTATCAAAATTGAGGTCTTTTGTGCTAAGAAATGGGAAAGTGATGGAGAAGTCTTGCTGAACTTTGTCTGTTAGTGTCATCCCAACCTTGACAGAAAAACACAGTTTCCATTCACAGACCCAGCAAAACTTTCAGATTTGGCTTATTATTATTATTTTTTTTTTTTGCGCCCTTTTAAAGCCTTGCCGGTTTCTATGGCATATGTGTTCCCCACAGCAGGACGGGATGGCAGTCCATCACAGCTTTTATTCAAGAAACAGGAAGAAAGTGTGTTAGGGAAATTTTGAATCTGGATTCTCATTCCTAAGGTATTTTTCCATGTTGTTGTTGTTGTTGTTGTTGTTCACGAAAAAAAAGCAAAAACCATAGGGCTAAAAGCAAATTACAGAAGAAAGTGTGAAAAAACTATAAGGTTAAAACGCGTCTATATATGCATATTTTCGCATGCATGCACATACATCTATATACGCACGTACCCATGCGTGCGTGTGTATGGGTGCAAGGCTGTTGAGTGCGTGTGTATGTGGGTGCGTAGGCGGGTATACCTGTGTATGTGGGTATATATATGTATATGTACATGTATATATATATGTATAGTTTTTGGTGAGTATGTGGGTGAGCATGTGTGTGTTTCAAGCAGGGGTGGTTTAGTATATACATATAGGCGAATGTACAGATTGGTGCACTTACGTGAACACTATAGACTTTTCTACCCCCTTACCTTTACTCCCTCCCCTTAGTGATCTGTAGCTCTTTTGTCTTAATAATGGTCAAACACACAGTAATTTCCCTTTGTTTAACGGTCATTTTTCACAGGAATTTTCAATGGCCGGATAACTGAAGAGAAGGCGGTGTGGGTTCCCACCCCAGCATCCGAAACTCGGAGTTTTATCATGGCTACCGAATAAGTGTCAAATATTTTTACAGATAAATTCCTCTATTTACATTTCGAGGTCTCTTTCTTTCTTTTGTTGTCCTTTCTATCAATATATATATATATATATAAACAATATATGAGTATATGCATATATATGTACATGTATGTATATACCTTCATCCACATTTACATATAGATACATTACTG
>NC_068984.1:92924905-92926614 GCF_001194135.2 Octopus bimaculoides | reverse complement strand
ACGCTGTGATGCACGAACTGGAGGGGCAAAGAAGTACGTGCGAGCTTGAGGAGTCGAAGAACGAAAATAAGCAACGAGAGGTAGAGAGGGAGAGAGATAGTAGTAGTAACAGTGAGAGGCGAAGGACGAGCAGCGAGAGATAGAGAGAGAGATAGTAGTGACAGGGAGAGGCGAAAAACAGTAGAGGGAAGAATGAGAGGGGGAGATAGATATAGAGATAGACAGAGTCGCGTTAAAAAAATAGTTTAAACTTACTGTATAAAGGTTAACGCGTGCGTTCTGTCGTGATACAAACAATAAGCTGGACTTCTTTATATATATATATATATATACATATATAGTGAAGGCTCATGGCTCAGTGGTTAGAGCATCGCGCTTACGATCATGAGGTTGTGAGTTTGAATCCTGGACCGGGCTGTGTGTTGTGTTCTTGCGCAAGACACTTTATTTCACGTTGCTCCAGTTCCCTCAGCTGTAGAAATGAGTTGCGACATCACTGGTACCAAGCTGTATCGGCCTTTCCCTTTCCCTTGGATAACACTGGTGGCGTGGAGAGGGGAGGCCGGTATGCATGGGTGACTGCTGGTCTTCCATAAAACAACTTTGCCCGGACTTGTGCCTGAGAGGGTAACTTTCTAGGTGCAATCCCATGGTCAGTCATGACCGAAGGGGGTCTCAGCAAATATACATATATATATGTATATATTTGTGTGTGTCTGTGTTTGTCTCCCTGCCATCACTTGACAACCGATGTTGGTGTAGTTATATCCCCACGACTTAGAGGTTTGGCAAAAGAAACCAATAGAATAAATACTAGGCTTACAAAGAATAAATTGTGAGGGTCGATTTCTTCAACTAAAGGTGGTGCTCCAGCATGGCCACAGTCAAATGATTGAAACAAGTAAAAGAATAAAATCCCACGACTGGTAAGGTTTAGGGTTGCTAAAAATCAAATTTTCAAAATAATTTTTCTCATAGCATAAACTCATTTATGCTATTAAAGGAGACAAAATATTGAAAAACATCAATACTTGTCAGAGTGAGAAAGAAATGAGGAAGGTGGTCATGAGATTTGCTAGAAACAACAGAAAAATCTCCCTTTAATCACACCTTTTTGTTTGAAAATATTTACTTTTTTTGCTGAAAAAGCTTCTCCTATAGTTTTTAAGGATGTAGTGCCCCCAAAAATCATTGTATGTAGTGTCTTCAAAATCAACTAAAATCAGTTGGTGTGAAAAAACATCCTTTTCGCTAATTTTTTTTTTTGCTAAAAAGATAGTCCAGAGCATTTCCATGGGGACTGCGAAAACAAAAAATCTGAAAAATACCCATCAAAACAGAGAAATTCCAGCTTGTTGGTGTTTCCTAAGTCTGAAGTTTGCCAATAAGGAAATCGAGGAAGCAGTGTAGGGTCAAAATTTGTTGATCTCACCTTGATGCTGATAATTTTCTTTGACTGGCAATAGTAACATATGTTCTATTATTAATCTCTTATTGATTAGAATGAATCTTATTACCTCTTACCTCTACTCAGGTGTCGATAAGGTAATAATTAGGTTATTTATTGTATTCACAAAATATCATGTAACTTATGGTTGTACCTATAGCTGTCTCTGGCTGATAGGTTGTACACCAGTAGATGTTTCTATTGAGACGCATTACAGCCTCATAGCCAAACTGAAAAAAAGGCAGAGGTCAGCTGTAAGCAC
>NC_068984.1:92922875-92924098 GCF_001194135.2 Octopus bimaculoides | reverse complement strand
ACACTGAATATGAAATCAATTTGAGTAAGAATTGAAGAGATTGAAAACTGGCAGCCAAACTCAAAAGATCCAGAAATTTTTGTTTTTTAATTTCAAATTTTCTTAGAAAACATCCTGTCGCCCCTCCCTACCCCTTCCCACTTTCCAAAAGCACAAAACTGCATAGATTTCTCCTGTGACAGCAAACAAAAGAATATTAAGCTCTAACCACAAAACTCAATATGCTAGAAATAACAGCTAAATATCAGGAAAATATTTTTTCTCTGCTTAATGACACTTTTTTTTTTTTTTGTCTAAATCTCAACTTTCCATATCTATTTCAATTTTGATGCCATGTCACAAATTGTTTCTATGTTTTGTTTATACAGAAATAGAAAATAATTCATACTGAAGACTTTGTTAATTCTATGTATTTATAATATGTTGATCCACAACAAACCTGTGTGTGTGCGTGTGTGTGTGCATGCACGCATGTCTTTGTGTGGTGTGTGTGTGTCTGAGAAAAAAACATAATTGAGCAATCCCTAGGTATTGGTCTCCAGAGGGTCGGTATGAGGAGACGATGCCATCCCCGCCCCATTTCAGCCTAGCCTCTTTATCTATGTTGCGAGGGAATGTTGTGTGGGTGAATGATGTCGTCTACCAATACTGCCAAAATAATTTATCTGTTACATACCTTGTTTTATTATGTTACATAAAATCCCAGATAAGATACTCAAGTTTTGATTCTGGTTTTAAAATCTGCTCATTGCAAATGCCATCTGTTTATATATATATCTTTTACTCTGTTACTTGTTTCAGTCATTTGAGTTTGGCCATGCTGAAGTACTGCCTTTTAGTTGAAGAAATCGACCCTTGGACTTATTCTTTGTCAGCTTGGTGCTTATTCTATTGCTATCGTCTTCCAAATCACAAAGTTACGGAGGCATAAACACACCAGCATCAGTTTCTAAACAATGTGGGGGTGGGGAACAAACACAGACACAAATACACGCACATCATCATCATCATCATCATCGTTTAACGTCCACTTTCCATGCTAGCATGGGTTGGACGATTTGACTGAGGACTGGTGAAACCGGATGGCAACACCAGGCTCCAGTCTAATTTGGCAGAGTTTCTACAGCTGGATGCCCTTCCTAACGCCAACCACTCAGAGAGTGTAGTGGGTGCTTTTACGTGTCACCCGCACGAAAACGGCCACGCTCGAAATGGTGTCTTTT
>NC_068984.1:92911953-92920548 GCF_001194135.2 Octopus bimaculoides | reverse complement strand
ATACATATACATACACACACAAACACACACGCATATATTTATATGCATACATATACATATATATATATATATATATATATACATATACATATATATATACAAATATGGACATACATATACATATATATACACACATATATACATACATATATATACACATATATACATACATATATATACATATATATGCATATATATACCTGCATATATATACATAAATATACATACATATATATACATATATATATACACATACAAATATACATACATAAATATATATATTTACATATACATACATACACACACACACACACACTCACACACATTCTCAGTTTTATATATATAGATGCCTTTCAAATGGTATAGATTAAGATATTTTGAAAATTTATGATTTTTTTTACTCCCACCACCCCAGGTCAGACCGATTTGGGCCTTTTTTTTTTCATTACATACTTAAAAAACATGGAACATTTTCGGTTAAAAAAAATTTTTGACTTTTCAGAGGAATAAGTGTATGATTTAAGGGAGATTTGGCTGTTGTTTCTAGCACATCACAAGATCACCCTCCTTGTTCTTTTCTTAGTCAAATACGTATCTATATTTTTCAATATTTTCCCCAATAAACACATTTATGTTATATAAAAAAAGAAAAATGTGAAAATTTATGATTTTTTTTAGCCACACTCCCTGCCCCCAATTGTTTCTGTCTATATAATTTTAAAATATTGGCGAGCCAGAGAAGATTGTTGCTGGGATTTATCCAGAATGATTTGAAATAAGTGGTATGTAAAAGATGATTTATTTTGATAGCATAATTTTCTGTTAGAAAATGTTTTTTTCTTATACACACACATACACAGCCTCGCTTAGTTGGGGTGCGATTAAAAATTTAAATTACCATTTTTTTCTTTGCTTATATCCCAGCAATGGACTACGCATGTTACTTTGGCATCATCATTCCATAAAATGTGTTTATGGGGAGAAAAATATCAAAAAGCATCAAGAGATGTGAAAAGATGCCTCCCATCATTCTGAAAACTGTGCTGACAAAAAAAAATGGGAAAAAATCCCCATCAAAACAGAGAAATTCCAATTTATGTAGGTCGTCAGATCCGAAACTCCGTTTTCCAGAAACTCCACTCTCCCCACCCCTTCCAAAACTTTCTGCCTACAAATCGTAATCTACATCGTTTGAAAGATATTTGTATAAAATTCCATTAAAAAATACCCATTTTTCTGAAAGTTATGAGGGGGAAAATGTCAGGTTGTGTGAATTTTCAGAAACTCCTCTCACAAATTCCTCAGAATATTTTTTTTTTCCGACAAATCTTTACAAACACTCGATCTACAGGATCTAATCGATTTGTTGAAAGTTTCGTTAAAAAGTATCCATTTTTCTGGAAGTTATGAGGCAACAAAGTTGGGTGGGGTATACATCTGTAGTTATGCTCCTTTCTTAAATCACTGTGGATAAATCTCAGCAATGACCTTCTCAGGATCTCCAATATTTAAATTATAAACAAACAATGGAGGAGGAGGAGTGGGGTTGAAAAAAATTGTGCATTTTCAAATCTTGTTTTAATAGCATAAAACATTCGTCAAAATCGATCCTGAGAGATCTAACTAAATCCGTCTGAAGTGGGGATAAGGTGAAAAATTCTGTTTGATAAAATGCTCCCCCTCTCTATCATTCCAAAGGCCATGGTGAAAAACGAAAATTCCAACCTATGTGAACATGTTGATCTGAAACTCTTCCAAACATAATGATAATAATAGTACATTTGATTGCATAAACACTGAAAAAGAGTTTTAACTAAATACTGCAAAGCAATACTGCAATTAGTCATCCTCTTAATGATGGTTTAGATTTCTTCTAACAGGTGGTATACCAGAAAAAGTATAATCAATTAAATCCAACCAATAGTCAATTAAAACTTGTGTTATAACACAGAAAGGAAGAAAATCAGAGTTGTTAGGTGATATTTTAATTTGGAATGTAAAGGAATGTAATTAAACACTGCAAGGTATATTCTGCCTAGCGATATTCTGATTCTACCAACCCGTCACCTTGCTCTAACAATAGTCATAATAATATAGTTGTACTTACCTGAATTTCGTGTTAGTTTTTTTTTTTTTTGTAAACACGTCGTTTATGAATGTGAAAATAAACCAACTCTAGTTGTTCATATCAATCAGAATAAATGAAGTTAAATGGTTGACTCAATTTTCTTTCACATTTTGTGTTGCATCATAAAGTGCAATGGTCAGAATTAATTGTAGACTAAACGGTGAACACAACTTGTATCTGACGTTTTGGACTATGACTTACTATTGTTGTTTTACTGCACCTTTCAGTAAAGGAATCTGTGTGTGTTTGTGTGTGTGCGTGTGCAATATTCCAGAGTGACTAAAGGCCACTTTTCAATCTTTGTTTTTCTGTGCTGCCTTTTAATTGAATATTGTTCATGAGTTGACATTTACAGGATGTGGCTATCAAAACAAAAGGTGCATAAAATTCACAAATGGAATTCCTATCTTGATTTTGGTTCATGACCTGATGAATATATTGTTTTAAAAATCTCCTGTTTCACCTATATAATAAAGGGGCGGTGGCAGAATGAGTGAGATTTACTGTATTTTTGACTTACCTTACAAAAACTATATCAGCTAAGCAAATGACCTTCTCTAAATGCTTTAAAACACTTTGACATATTCAGAACACTATTTCAGAAAACTATCTCTGTTCTCTTTGAGCATAAAAAAGACAAATTTAACTGGGGCAAAATGAGTGAGACAAGATATGTAACTTTGCCTTTTCAATTCTCCAGAATTACGTTTGAAAAATGACTCATACACATCAATCCATCCAGAGACTGCAAAAGATCACAAAATGCAACAAAAATTGAAAATATCTTGGTCAAATCAAAGAGGATCATAGAAAAATGGCACATGATATGAAATTAAGGAAACTTGACTAAATCTAAAAGTTCAACATAAAGTATTCTCTATAGCTTCTTCATGACCTGCTGGAGTGACTTCCTTTGTGATATATTCGCACACCATGCCATTAAAGAAAAGAAATTATTGAAATTAGTCATTACTCATTTTGCCCCGATTCAGACATAATTTTTCTTAAAGTTGAAAATTTTCAGATTAGACGTTAGCGTGAGGTAAAAATTGACTTGGAATCCAACAGAGAAAAGAATATTGGTTGTTAAATACCAAAAATTATCAAGATATTTTATTACCAACCTCAATTACAATCAGGTCAAAGTTGAGGAAAAATTTCTTGGAAAGCGAAGTACTGGTTACCTATGTTCCAAACTCTGAACAACAACTATGCTAACCACAGATAATGCAATACTTGCAATGTAGTAGTTTCAAACAGATAGGAAGAAAACAAGAAATCAGACATTACCCATTTTGCCCCAGTTACCAATTTTGCCCACTCCCAATTTCTGAGGCAGCTAATAAAAATGAATATTGTCCCTTTTCTATATTCATTGAATGTGTCCTAAAAGAACAGTGTTAGATACTTAGTCTTAAATTATTATCGAGAAAAGATAAAACTTCAAACATCTTAAACTTCTGCAACAAAGGATGGTTAACAACTTGTTTTCGTAAAAATATTGAGATCCTGGTGAATTTATCTAATATCTCAATAAACTGTTCTGATTTCAATTATGATGTTTTTAAAACTAAATATCTAAGGTTTCCTGACGAGCTTGAATTGTGGTTTATAGATGTAAATAACAAGTGAAACTTGCAACCTAGTTGGATCTAAATCTAGTTCAAACATATGTAGGGATTTGAACCTCAACCCTGAAATTATCAGTTCATGATCATGAGTAAGTCACAATCAGATTATATGAGTCTCACATGAACAACCTAAAAATCAACCAATCAGACTGAAGTTATTCCATGAACATCATCTTGAACATTCTGGAGATTCATCTCCTTTTTCCTACTTAAGCAGTTTGGTACCTAAATCACAGCAGAATTATCTTGGTATTCAAGCAGAGCAGGTCTTTGCTATTGTGCAGCAAACTAAGAAAGCAGCTTAACAATTTATGGCAGACTCATGTCTCTTGTCTTTCACCTTCTAGATAGCAAAGGGCCAAGCAAATGCTGCAGAGTGATATTGGCATTCAAGCAGGACAGATCTTTACTCTTGCACAATAAACTAAGGGAAAAAAAAACAACTTAATTTGCAGTGGACTCATATCTTCCAGATAGCAAATGGCTGAGAAAATGCAGTTAAATTAATTCCTACAATGCCCAGACACTGCATATTATCCCATGCATAAGGAACACCGTGTGCTCACCACCATAGTGATAAATCTCAGAAAGATGCTATCCTTACCAGCCACATAGCCAGTATTTTGCTGACTAATAACTGATTTTACTTTGTCAGTAGTTGGTGGATTGTGGAGGCTTCTGGACAGTGCTGAAGGATCTACCTCTGCATCTATTGAGAAGATCAGAGAATTGCTGTTTCAATCATGTTGAGATCCCCATACTAGTGTAGAGCTTTTTTCCATCCTTAGAGTGAAGAGCAACAGTTGCTGCTTTTGATCCAAAGACATGTTTCATAAAATTGTAGAGCTCTTTGCTTTTCTTGCTGTCTGCTGCAGTTTGCATTTTGGCTCCAAGATTTCAACACCACCAGGTGTCCTGCATGGCATGTAGATTCTGCTGTGCATCACATTTTGATTCTTCCAAAAGGATTTCAAGAATATTTCCCACATGATCGACGGGATCTGGCCTATCATGACTTCACATGGAATAGGCTCCAGTGACTAATATCAACTTTTGATGTGTTTCCATTCTGAATCTCTCAATTGGTATAAAATCAACACATGCAATTGCCAGACTTGGAGAGCTTTGCCATATATCAGAGAAAACTGGCAGATGAAATGACAAATATACATGGGCAGCAGCTGAATTGAGCTAATATCATCATGATGAACTACCGATAGCAACACAAAGCTAACTTTCAACAGTAGCATACTTACTTAGATAAGATACCAGGTTTGACGTATGGCTATACCAACAGCTGCCTTTCTCCATTCCCTAAAATGTTTTCCATTTTCAGAAAAAATATATACCATTTCAATTTCTTCAAGTTGTCCATCATCAGACAATCTTGCTTCAGAGAGAGAAAGCAACATTGTCTAAATTGTATCAACTAAGTTCTTGAGAGATCAGGGAAGTACACTGCTTGGGGGATATTCCACTCAGATTGTCAACTGGAGTTCTAACATTCCAGCTTGAGATGTAAATTGTTGGTTTTGACTTGTTGATAGATTCCTCCGGATGTCTGGTAAGCAGTGCTACCCCGAAAAAGGGCTGCTCAGTCACCTTTGCAGCAACCAGATGTCATCACTGCCTCAGTTGATGAACAAGTTACTTTATATCTGCCAAAGACCACCAATGAGCATGTCAGGAGCTACATATTTCCAGTCCATCACACTTGTATGTCACCACTTTCCCATCACCATTGAACTTAAGAAAAAAGGAGCCAAACAGAGATGTCAAACTGTCAGCTATGCCCATGTGAATATTATAGTTAAGTACAGCTTGCAAAATACCACAATGACTCGCACAAGCAGCATCGAGAAAGTCCAACAAGAGCAAGATATCCAGCCCTGTGCAGACATGGGTTTTATGTATGTTTTCTTTTACCTAGGGGAATGCCTTGACAGAATCTCAGGGTCCCTCACTCTCAGAGGGCTTACTGCAACCCCAGGCATCAATCCAAGTATTTCTATGTTCCTGCACATATGTATACACATATATATACATATGCATTTAATAGAAATACATATCATCACAATCGTTGTCGTTGTCGTCATCAACAACATCATCATTTAATATCCATGTTCTATGCTAGCTGCGCAGTTTGACACTAAATTTCTTGTGTGGCCATAGCTTATATCAAGTACAGCATATGGAGTTTATACCTACCCCTTTTCGACATATTGAGTGAAGCTATTTCCATGAAGGTGCCAGAGTCCTGTCATCTTTCAAATTTACTAAAACCTTAGTCTTTGACAGATTAACCTTGAGGCCCCTCAATTTCAGGTTAGTTTCTATGGATGGAACTTCTTCTCTATTTCCCATATAGATTCAGCTATGAGGACTAGACCCTCGGCATATAGCTAAAACAGTTCCTAGTCCACTCTTATTCACCATGGTTCTCCAGACCATAACAGAGGACTTTAAAACTGGATACCTATGGGAACTACTGTACGCTGATGATCTTGTTCTATTTGTAAATTCTGAAGCAGAATTGGAGAAGTTCTGGGTTTGGAAGCAAAACCTGGAATTAAAATTAACTTAGTAAAGACTAAAGTTGTTGTTAGCAAGAAAGCAAATAAGACTCTCCTTCCATCAGGTAAATGGCCTTGCTCAGTATGTAGGAAAGGAATGGGACATAATTTCATTTGCAGTACCAAGTGTAAGCTATGGATGCATAAGAAATGCAATGGAATCATAGGAAAGAAAACAGACAAGGTCGCTTTCGTGTGTGGCGGATGCACTGGAACAATAAGCACTAAGGGTACGAGGGACTTAAACTCTCTCAAGTGCCCAGGAAGCTCTCTTGAAGTAGGAAATAGTTTCTGCTGTTTCATTGACCAAATTAGTAAAGGCAGTGGATGCTCTGAAAGTATTGTTTCTAGAATAAGAACAGGATGGAGGAAGTTCAGAGAGCTACTACCTTTGTAGGCAGCAAGAGGACACTCTCAGAGTGAAAGGCATATTGTATGATGCCTGTGTGAGAACAGCTGTATTACATGGTAGTGAGACATAGTCTATGACTGCAGAGGAATGCATCGACTGGAGAGGAATGAAGGTAGTATGATCCATTGGATTTACAACATCAGTGTGTATGACTGACAAAGTACAACTGTGTTGAGAGAAAAGTTAGGTATGAGAGGGATTAAATGTGGTATGCAGGAGAGGCAAGTGCATAGGTTTGGACATGTGATGCATATGTGTGAAGACAGCTGTATAAAGAAGTGCCTGTCACTGAAAGTGGATGGTACCTGTGGAAGAGGGAGACCCAGGAAGACATGGGATGGAGTGGTGAGAACTAGTTTTAAGATACTAGGGCTCATGAAGGAAATGACAATGGACCGACCGAGATGTTTGGCGATATGAGGTTCTAGAGAAGACCTGCCTACGTCTGCAAAACTGAGTGCTAGAAAAGTTATGTTCCACCCACGTGTAACAACAAAGTTTTCATACATCCTATCTCAAGAAACTGAACTACATCTCTAAACAGCATCTTTCTCTTCCTTGCATTTCCTTTTCATGAACTATGATTGTTTTCCAATCCCCTTTCCTGTCCTCACTGCCCTCTACCCAGGTTTTCACTAGTTACTGCAATCCCCACTCCCTGCTTGCACCTTCTTGGCAACACATGACCGTGTATATTACGACCTTCGTACCTCTCTTTTCTTTATCATCACATCTATTCTCCGATCATTGTTACTTGCGAATATACCCTGGCACATCACCATCTCTCTTTTACTCTCTCTTTTTCCTACTCCCTCTCTCTCTCTCTCTTTCCCTTGCTCTTCCCTCTGGTTGGGTAGCCATGTATCTCCTCTACAACAGCACACCTGTTTCTGCCCTCATTCTTGGTCACTCTCTCACTTTTTCTCTCTCTCTTTCTCTCAATCTCTCTATCCCTTTCACTGGGTAACCATGTACCTCCTCTATACCAAGACACCTATTTCTGCCTCCCTATTTCTCTGTCACACTCTAAATTTTCATCATTTGATACTGGATCACCACCTCCAATGCCTCCTTCCGTTATAGCAAGACACCTGTTTCTACCTCTCTGTCTCTTTGTCATACTCTAACCTTTCGCCCACTGACGCGAATTCTCCTACTCAAATACCCCTGCCCCTCTCATAATTCTTTGTCTTGTGAGTTACATGGTGACCCTGCCAGTGTTGGTGCCACGTAAAAAACACCCAGTCCACACTTAGAGTGGTTGGCATTTGGAAGGACATCCAGCTGTAGAAATCATGTCAAAACTAACTTGGCCTGTGCTAGTACCACATAAAAAGCACTGAATCCACTCTGCAGAGTGGTTGGTGTTAGGAAGGGCATCCAGTCATAAAAACCCTGCTAAAGTAGAGTAGTATAAGGTAATTTTTCTACCTGGCTGGCTTCTGTGAACTGTCCTACCTATGCATGCATGGAAGGTGGATGTTAAACGATGATGATGATGATGGCGACGTATATATATACAGATATATATGTATATATATATAGGCAAGTGTTTTTTACTCTTCTCTACTGTTTTTTGTTCTGTGTGTATCAAAAATATCGCTATCAATCTGGAGTAATAATTTGTAGTTTTGAAATCAGTAGTTCTTTGACTGCTATTTCTGAATTCTCAGTATGTTGGAGAAGCAGGTTACTGTCAATCCCTATATATTTATGATTATAAATTTTTTACCGAAGAAGGTTTTTTCATACTGAGCTACCCGGCAAAATTGTTGATTATTAATTTTATTACTAATTGACGATTCCCTGCCCTGCATATCTATATATATATATATATATATATGGTAAACA
>NC_068984.1:92904814-92909890 GCF_001194135.2 Octopus bimaculoides | reverse complement strand
ATAGGCAAGTGTTTTTTACTCTTCTCTACTGTTTTTTGTTCTGTGTGTATCAAAAATATCGCTATCAATCTGGAGTAATAATTTGTAGTTTTGAAATCAGTAGTTCTTTGACTGCTATTTCTGAATTCTCAGTATGTTGGAGAAGCAGGTTACTGTCAATCCCTATATATTTATGATTATAAATTTTTTACCGAAGAAGGTTTTTTCATACTGAGCTACCCGGCAAAATTGTTGATTATTAATTTTATTACTAATTGACGATTCCCTGCCCTGCATATCTATATATATATATATATATATATGGTAAACAAAAGACGGAAGATGGAAGATACGAGAATTTTTATTTATTACAATTGTTTTGACACATCTAGAATCGATCCCTCACAGGTGGGATATTTAACAACTAGTTCAGAGGCATCTGATGGTGCAGATATGTCTCTTCAGGTGATAAATATATATAACTCGTTAAAATAACAGTTCTGCAATGCATCTTCTCATTTCACATAAAGAAAAGCAGCAAACCAAAGGATTTATCTTCATTTATATAGAAGATCAAAAATAAAATAAAAGATGTGGAGAAGAAATGAACACACAATACAATGAGAAAATTATTAAAAATCACCACTAATTGATATGGATTCATAAACACCCTCGCACAAGATGCACGGTGCATGTACACTTGATCGTACAAGCATCCACGAAAATGTAAGCATACGCATACGTGTGGTTTGGTGCACACATGTTCATATAGTGAGTTAAATAACTACTTGGTGTTTATAAGAATAAATTATGTTAACAACTACTCAAATTCATTCCCACTGCATTATGTGAAAGTACGTTTGTATGCATGTCGGTATCTCGAAAGTCTTTCAGAAATTCTATTAATGATCTTCTCATTGGTCCACAAAATAGTCAGGGATTCTTCGGAACAGAGTTGACATCTCCTGGAAATGATATTGTATGATTTTGCGTGCTTTACTATGGACCAAGTTATTTTATACTTAATTTTTTCTTCCTTCAGTCGCCACACAAAATTGGCCAAAGATGTTGAATGCCTCTTATTGATTCTCTTGAAACTTACAACATACGGTCCTCCCCTTGTGTGCACGGTACATTTATATACAAGATTTGTACTCATACAAAGGTTCATCGATAGGCATTTTGATTTTTCTGTGCATGAGCATTTATCATATTTATTTGTATATATGGCAGTTCTAACTTCATTTTATGATGTTGTTACCGTGTTAGCTTTATCACAATCATTTCTACTATCACAATTTGGCTGTATTTAGTGCTCTTCATTGCAGCTTACATCTCCTTCATATTTAGATGTGTATGTTTGTTAGATCCAGTAGATGGGTTATTGAACTGTTGCTGCATTTTACTGTGGTTTATGCGGTGCATATGTTGCTAATTAGTAGAGTTAGTGTAAGACACCTTCACGGTGTGCCAATTAAAAGTAGCATGGGATCTATTAGATTTAGGGAAACATTTGTCTAAAGCGGCAAAAAATTTTCCAGCAATCTTCGTTGAAACATGCAAACCGAAAATTTGGTCGAACCAGAGGATATCCTGATTCCTATATCTGTTGTTTGGCTCATTTGTTCTAGTGTGTTGTACAGGATTGGAACAATTTACTGTGTAATGAGCAGTTGGATTATTGTGTCTTGTGTGTCAATGAGTTTTTGTTGGTAGTTCATTGCCTGGACCAATTCTTCTCAAATTGTATTCTCAATCTGAGTAAGTTCTTATACCATAATGTTGTGATGGTGTACAATGTGTATTATTATTGGAGGAATTGACGGTGTTGTGTATGTCTGTTTCTTGTATATATTGAATTTACTCAGTATCCAGCTCTAGCAAAAGCAGTATTATAAGATGCATGTGATTCAAAAATTTTTTTTATTAGCGGATAATCTAGAAATTCTTGTAGAAATAGTCTTAACTAATCCCCATATTATTGACGGTGGATGGTTCGATGCTACATTTATGTACTTAATATGATCATTTGGATAATAAAATGGTTCAAATAATCCAGTATCAAGATAGAAGGTAGCATCAAGAAAATTTACTCTATGATAATCTTTTCCCATTGTAACGTTTCGTCCTAAATTTTAAAAAAATCTAAATAAATGCTTCCTATGTCTTTCTAATTGTACTTTACTACTTCTGTGCAGAAAAAATAGGGCATCATCCCTATATAAACCCTCTGTTACTTTCGGAAAGGAAGAGTGGATTAATGAAAGGATATATATTCCAACTAGGCCTGTGACCTGTGCAGAGTCAGGTAACTCCATTGCTATATCAAAAGCATTCTCTCTATCTAAATTACTCCATAATCTAACATCATAATCTACTAAAGTCCCTCTTGTGGCAAGTATTATATCTATTTCGCATCAGGACAAATCAGAATTTCTTATACTATAAATCGTGGCTTTACTGAGGACAATCGGGTTAATAGTGGCGTAATAACTCTCTATATCTAGTTGCAAGAATTTACTATTCTTGCTAATTTCGTGCAGCTTAAGCCATTCAACCACCTCTTGGGTATCTAACCAGCAGGCTAATTTAATTTTAGACTTAAGGGTGGGTGGTACTCTATCAATGATTTTCTTACTAATAATCCCTATGTCGAATTTAGAAGACCAAATCAGTCTAATTGAGGGGTCAATAAGAAAGTTAGGTTTATGGTCCTTAAGCACAATTCAGGTTTTCTAGGGACATGTGGCTCAGTTTTATCATCTATTGGTAAATCCCGTGTCATTACTAGCATGCTTGTATTTACTGAGTAGTTCCTTCCTAATCATAGACTTATATAACTCAATATTATCAATGTAAATGTTATTTGTTTTGTCCACTGGTACAAGCATCCCTGGAGCTTTCTTGATGTTATCAAGTACTTTTCTGATTTTCTGCTGATGTATATTGTACCTTCTAGGGGATTTCCTAAACTTCATATTCTTAACCATATAATTCCTCTTCAAATCTAGTTAGGTATTAGTTTGTCGATGGATTCCCCCTGTATTTGAATACTTTTCTTAGTAGGTCACCATGTTCAAGTTTGACATTTGATTTAACTTTTCTGTCAAAGAAGAAAGCTTTTCACTACATTCTTCATATGAATTGGTTGGTTTTCTTCGAAAGCTCATGTATATAATCCTTCCTACTGAGTTTAGGTATACCTTTTATATATATATATATATATATATATATATATATATATATACAAGCAGTATAACCCAACCTTGTCCAGGTGTGACTTATTACGCCATCTACGATAAGTCTTGCAATCAACTGAAAAAGAAAACCTTAAACGAAAAAACCCTTATGATGTAAATATGTTCATAATTCAAAAGACGATGAAATTAATAGGGAAAGTCTGAAGGTGTAACATTATTAAGTGTACGAAAATTTCATCCATCTAATTGGCTATAGAAACGCTTGTGCAGAACAACTTTTTGCGCTGCCCTGATTATATATTGCAGGGTAATCCCTTTTAGCAGGAGGTAAGACGGCAATTTCTGATGAAGCAATTGCTGGCAATCTGTTGCTACACAGTTTTGCCAGAATTCTATCAGATTAGGCAGAAGATGTTGATGCACCAATTTGCATTATGTTCAAAGTAGCTTCTGGAATGTAGTGAATTGTTGCAGTCTGTTGCTGTCATTTTAAACCGGTTGCTTTCTTTCCCCAGCAAACTCTCTTCTTTGGAGGCATAATCTATGTATATATTAAACAGAACAACAAAAGTTATAATAGATGGCAGGGTCGGTAATTTTCACATTTCTGTAATTTTTCAGATTAACACCCGCACGATTATCCAAGCCGAAACCTAACCTTAACACTAACCCTAAACCCTAACCCTAACCCTAACCCTAAAAGCATAACTGTAACACTAACCCTAATCTTAACCCTAAACCCTAACCCTAACCCTAAAATCCTAACCCTGACCCTAACACCCTAGTGAAAATCGCGGTATATTTACCAAACATGAGTTATATTGTAGTCAATGATTGTGTGTACCGGTAGAAGGGAAGAAATATAAAAGTTGCTAGAAACAACAGCCAAATCTCCCTTAAATCACACAAAGTAAATGGAATTTTAAAATTTTTACATCAATGGAATTTTTTCGATGTGAACTTTCCAGAGCAGTAATTACGCACTCAACATATAATATAGAGAGTAAGAGTAAAAGAGGGAAAGAGAGAGAGAGAGAGAGAGAGAGAGAGAGAGAGAGAGAGAGAGAGAGAGAGAGAGAGAGAGAGAGAGAGAGAGAGAAAGTGATACATAAACCCTAACACTAACACCCTAGTGAAAATCGTGGTATATTTACCAAACATTGATGAAAATGAGTTATATTGTAGTGAATGTTTTGTGAGAGAGGAAGAGGGAGAGAGAGGAAGAGGGAGAGAGAGGGGAGAAAGGAATAGAGATGGTAGCAATGAAGAGAGAGAAAGAGAGAATGGAAGACAGTTATAAAATAGCAATGCGTGCACGTGTTTATATAAGAAACACAGAAACTAAATCTTATATCTGTAATGTTGAATTGTGTATGTGTTTATGTGTATGTTGTTGTCACGAATCACGTATGTGTGGTTGTGTATGTTTTTACGTATCTATGTTATGAAAAATAGGTAACGAATACTGAGAGGAAAGTTTAATCTATGACTTTGTATATATCACTTTCTATCTCTCTCTCTCTCTCTCCCTCTTTTACTCTTACTCTTTATATTATATGTTGAGCGTGTGTGTAAGAACGCCGTTCCAGGTAGAAGGGAAGAAATATAAAAGTTGCTAGAAACAACAGCCAAATCTCCCTTAAATCACACAAAGTAAACGGAATTTTAAAAATCTAATTACTGCACTGGAAAGTTCACATCGAGAAAATTCCATTGATGCAAAAATTTTTACAAAAAAGTGGAAGATGTGGATTTCTATACACTTTTAAAAAGGCTTCACACAGACACACAACTTCAGCTTTATATATTAAGATATATATATATATATATAGTTTTAGGGAAAAGAACCAAGGTTTAATTGAGTTTTTACCTGTAAATTTGAATTTTTATCCCTAAT
>NC_068984.1:92903485-92904568 GCF_001194135.2 Octopus bimaculoides | reverse complement strand
TATATATATATATATATATATATATATACACACATATATATATCTGTATGAGTATGTATATAGATATATATATATATATACATATATATATATATCTGTATGAGTATGTATATATATATATATATATGTATAGATATATACACAGAAAACCCAGCAACACATGCTTTCTTAAAATACCCCATTTTAGCGAGAGGATAACAACAGCTATCCAAAGTGCCATAAGAAGAGAAAGATTAGACATACAACTAGCCCACTCCGGCCCCCTTTCTCTCAGAAGACAGCTAGCAAAGAAACGAGCAAGAGACAGCAATCAATGCACCATGATACACATTTATGTCAACGGTTAAATGTCATATATCGAATCGAAGTAACAAATGCAACGATTTCTATGTGGGTAACACAACAAGACCATTACACATTCGCATCAAAGAACGTCTAAACACACGAGCCTTCTCCTTCAGAAAACATCTAGACAGATGCCAGAACACTGACAAAAACATAACAGTCACAATTGAGGCCAATGACTGGAGTTTAGGAAATTTAAGAATTAAGAAGGCCTTCCTCATAAACAGACTAGGGCTCCAAATTAACAACAGGTTGGAAATTAACACTCACTATATTATTTAACAACATCGACACCCCGCATGCACGATGGTAACATATTCATATAACAAAACATTATTCAAAAAAATGCACATATAATAGATAACTTGGAAGCAACACTACGGATATACCAACACACACGTGCTCGAGACTTAACTGCCCTCATGCACTTCTCACGAGGAATTCTGGAAAGAGCTTCGTGAGGGACACTTCTGACAAATTTCAATAGCCGTTGGAAAACTGACTATACCAGTAATTTCATTACTTCCTAGCAATATCTGAAAAAGGAATTTTTATATTCCGAAATATTATATTAGACTATGAATAATTAAACTATTGATAACAGTTATTATAGTCCACTCTGTATAGATGTGCCATTCCACACATGTTACATTTCACTAACAATACACAATGTTTCCAGTGAACTACAATACCCTCTTATATATGTGTGTGTGTGTATAGGTATATATGTATATATAT
>NC_068984.1:92902180-92903385 GCF_001194135.2 Octopus bimaculoides | reverse complement strand
TTAATGTGGCAGTCCCAGGAAAGGGAAGAATGCTACTGCCATTTAGCCCCTGGAAACACCGTTTCCAGTTGGCGATGTGACACAAGCATACTGTGTCCTTATGTTTTCAAAGGTGAATAAGCATCGGCAGCTAGCAAGCCAAGCTACTCCAGACTGATGAAGAACAATGACACTAAAACTAGTCTCTGGATGCTGGTTTTGGTGGGTGGAGTTGCTTATCTCCCCTGTTTGAAAACATAAGGACACAGTACGCTTGAGTCACATAGCCAACTGGAAATGGTGTTTCTTGGGGCTAAATAGCAGTAGCATTGTTCCTTTCCTGGGAATGCCACATTAAGTTGGAAACAAACCATCACTTTATCGTGTGCTACTGTATAAATCTCTCAGAGAGATTTAGAAATGCAATATTTCTAATTATATTTATGTGTGCATGTATATATATATGTATATATGTGTATGTATATATATATACATGTATGCATATATATATACATACGTATGTATATATATATATACACATACACACACACACATATATATATATACACATATATATATGTATATATATGTGTGTGTCTGTGTGTATGTATATATATTCTGTTCTGTCTGGGGAGAATCATTCTCTTTTGGTGCCTTATAATTTAACACACTCACTGGTAAAATTTCCACTTATTTCTTTTTTATTTTTCTAAAATTTTTGTTGCGTCTTTCAACCTTTCCAACAGTTTTGACTCTGTCCGTTATTCACACTGCGTTCCTTTTTGTTTGATTGTGCACATGTGTGTGGGTTAGTGTGTGTGTGTGTGTGCCTACACATGCATGCATGTATGTATGTATGCATGCATGTGTATGCATGTATGTGTGTGTGTATATTTATATGTATATATTCTGCATATTCATGTGTTTGCGTGTCCGTGTTTGTGTGTTTTTATGTATGTGTGTGTGTGGAGGGGGAGTTGTATATATGTGTGCATACCTCTGTCTCCTTGTGTGTGCATGTCTGAGTGTATGCATGCGTGTGTGTGTTTGCAACTATGTACCGTGTTTGTATGTATGGATGTGCATCTCCATATGTGTGGATGTGTGTCTCCATACGTGTCCTTGTGTGAAGTAAAGTGTGTGTGCATATATGGTCATGTGTTTCAGTCTTCTTTTTTGTATGTGTGTGTATGTGTGCTTGTCTGTTCATATAACCTATGTACCTA
>NC_068984.1:92900611-92901892 GCF_001194135.2 Octopus bimaculoides | reverse complement strand
TTACTCTTTTACTTGTTTCAGTCATTTGACTGCGGCCATGCTGGAGCACCACCTTTAGTCGAGCAAATCGACCCCAGGACTTATTCTTTGGATGCCTAGTACTTGTTCTATCGGTCTCTTTTGCCAAACCGCTAAGTTACGGGGACATAAACACACCAGCATCGGTTGTCAAGTGATGTTGGGAGAACAAACACAGACACACAAACATATACACACACATACATATATATATATATACATATATACGACGGGCTTCTTTCAGTTTCCGTCTACCAAATCCACTCACAAGGCTTTGGTCGGCCCGAGGCTATAGTAGAAGACACTTGCCCAAGGTGCCACACAGTGAGAATGAACCCGGAACCATGTGGTTTGTAAGTGAGCTACTTACCACACAGCCACTCCTGTGCCTATGTTTATTTCCTATTTAATATTGGGGATGTTTCATTTATGAGGACGTACTCCTGTATTTGTCTGAGTGTTGGCTCCTTTCGGTGCTTGGATAAGATGCGGATGTCAACTTGACTCTCTTTAATTCCACAAATATAATTCCCTTTCTCCCAAACTTTTACTTAACTATACTACTACTAATAATAATGACTATAACCATTACATCTAAAATTTAAATTATTATTGCACCCATTACCTCACATAAACAACCACCTTTACATTTTCTTGGTAACCTTTTACTAACATTTGAACATGCTTGGTAACATTAATAACTGTTTGACTATTGTTTATTTCCTTGCCTTACATTAATAACCACATTTACACATCCTTAACAACATTTTAATACCCTTTGAACACACACACACACACATATACATAGATATATGTATGTATATATGTATATATGAGTGTGAGTGTGTATAAATATACAAATTTATGTATATATGTATGTATGTATGTGTATGTATGTACATGTGTATATATACACATATGTATGCATGAGTGCATCATCATCATCATCGTTTAACGTCCGCTTTCCATGCTAGCATGGGTTGGACGATTTGACTGAGGACTGGTGAAACCGGATGGCAACACCAGGCTCCAATCTAATTTGGCAGAGTTTCTATAGCTGGATGCCCTTCCTAACGCCAACAACTCAGAGAGTGTAGTGGGTGCTTTTACATGTCACCCGCACGAAAACGGCCACGCTTGAAATGGTGTCTTTTATGTGCCACCCGCACAGGCCAGTCCAGGGGCACTGGCAACGATCTCACTCGAAAATCCTATGGAAGCCAGTCAGGCGGTACTGGCAACGGCTACGCTCAAAATGGTGCA
>NC_068984.1:92894798-92900154 GCF_001194135.2 Octopus bimaculoides | reverse complement strand
ATATATATAAGGGCATTGGCGTTAGGAAGGGCATCCAGCTGTAGAAACTCTGCCAAATTAGATTGGAGCCTGGTGTTGCCATCCGGTTTCACCAGTCCTCAGTCAAATCGTCCAACCCATGCTAGCATGGAAAGCGGACGTTAAACGATGATGATGATGATGATATATATATATATATATGAATGTGAATGTGTGTGTGTATATGTGCATGTATGTGGACACACATATATATATGTGTGTGTCTATACTATTTAAATCAATATGTGCCTATTTATTTATTCATTTGTTTAGTTATACTTGTTTATATATTTGTATATGCAATTTAAGTTAATATGTGCCTATTTACTCATTCGTTTATTTAATTTTTATATACAAACATCTGTATACTTCAAAAATATTCTTAAACTTACATGATACTCTCCCCTCTTATATATTTTTTTCAAATACACCTAAACAAAACTGAACATGCATAATCGTGTATGTGAGTGTACGAGTATATGCATATGTATGGTTTTGTATATGTGTGTGTGTGTGCGTGTTTGTGTGTGTGTTTTCTCATTTATATGCACAACTTTTGCATTGTTATACTTTATTTCCACTAAAATAATTCTCTCTTCCTCCTTATAATAATTTTTACATACAGCAAAATAAAATACTTACATATTTAGTTGAAGTTTTTTTCCCTTATACTTATGTAGATGTATGCATACAATTAATTATGAGCATACAAAGATACATATTTAAACATGTATGTATGTAGATGTATATCTATGTAGATGCATACATGTCTATGTGTATACGCGTATGAACATATGTCTGTATATGTATATATGCACATGTATGCATGTGTGGGCATGAGCACATACATGTGAGTGTGCAGGTATACATATATGTTTGTTTATGCAAGTATCTGGGTGTATGCATGTGTATATACATGTATACATATATACCAGTTTTATCCTGTTTACTACAGATACACATATAGATTTCATTGGATTAAAAATCGCTCCAAAACACCATGACATTTGAACCTTTTGGATTTCCTCGTGTTCTTTTCTGGTGAAGAACATAGGCTCGAAATGTAAAAAACTTTCTCACCTTCCTGAGCATTAAACTAATACACGTTGTGTATATACCTGTTTTCGTCTTTTGTTTTTCTGAAACTCTGAAAATTCCAACTACACACGTGTGTGTGTGTGTGTGCATGCGCGTGTGTATGCATGTGTATATATGCTTATATGTACGTACATGTATGTATATATGAGCAAATGTATACAAATATGAGTGCATGTGAATGTATACACGTATACCTGCGTGCGTGTGCAAAAACATCTTTGTATGTGTGAGTATATATGTATGTATATATCTGTAGATATGAGCATGTATGTGTGTATGTATACTGAGACACACATGTACATGGGTTTATATGCATGCTTATATGTAGGCACAGCTATCTACATATCTTATATACCTCTGTGTCTGCATGCACATATGGCCACATAGGTATGTTTAGTGGGTGAATGTGTGCGTTTATATGTATGTGCATGAGGGAACATGTGTATATATATATATATATATACATATATATATATATATATGTGTTTGTATATATGTAAGCTGTGATATATACGTATGTGCATATATGTGCATGCATATGTATGTGGACATTCATGTGTATGGATGTATGTGCATCTGTATATATAAGTATATATGTATGTAATTGCATATGTGTGTATATATATCTATATAAGTACATGTGTGTGTCTGAGTGCATAGGCACATATGTGTGTCTGTGCAAGGTATAGGTATGTAACCCTATGTGTGTGTTTGTGCATGTATAGGTTTGTGTGTGCATAAATAATTATGATTAAATTTACGTATGCTTGTACACACACGTATATAAGTGTTAGTTATTTACATATGCACATTCAGACACCAAAAGTTTACAAAACTGTTAAAACAAATATACTTTCCTTAAAACGCTATAAAGTAAACAAAATAATTTGAAGTTTCATTAGCTGATGTATATTTAAATTTCCTCTATCATCTCTATTAATTTATTCATTTATTGTTCTAATTCTATTTACCTACTCTATCTCATCTCCAGTCAACCTGCAAACCCCTCACCCGAGCATATAACAATACAAATCATAAACAGTATCATTCAGTCTGCTATAATGAATCCATAAATACATATAAAACATCCAAGGGTATATTTTTCTCCCTCTGAAGATATTATGCGCAGGTGATATAAATTTAATATTTACTTAATATTTACTGAGTATTAATTGAAACAGCTGTAAGGGATGATGATTATTAACTTCCCATCCATTTTCTTTTTTTTTTCTTTTATATATATAAATAGAAATACTATTAGTTCTAAATTTCTGAATGAGAAACATGCAGCAACAGTATGACAGAGTAAAGTTTATTTGCCAACATAAAGTGGCAGTCATGGTTAGGATGAATGTTGCTGCTATTTAGCCTCAGGAAAACATCTTCTCCGGCTGGCTATTGACGCACTAACTGCGTCCTTGTAATTTCAAACAAGAGAGCTAGTGTCCCCACTCATCTCAAAGCAATATCTGTGTACCAATGGTTTCTGGGTTATTTCTCTTCATCAGCACAGAATAATTGCTTGGCTAGAGATGGCAGCACTCGTTCTTGTTCGAAATATTACTTTTCAAAGTGGCACAGTCACTGATCAGTATGTCACTGACTGTGTATCACTTTGAAAAGTGCTGCCATCTCTAGTTAAGCAATTCTTCTATGCTGATGAAGGGAAACAGCAGCAACATTTCTCCTAACCAGGACTGCCACTTTACGTTGGCAAATAAACTTTACTCTCTCTTTCTCTCTCTATATATAAATATATATACACACACAAACACTTATACATATATATAGATATATGCATATACACACACACATATATATATATTCATATGCATAGAGCAGATGCTGGATGACCTTTGTCTTGCCAACCCTCACCGGTTTCCAAGTAAGCTAATATTTTCCAACTAACATATATGTTTTCCTGGAAGATTGACAATAAAGGATGATAATATAGGAGAGAGAACAATATCTAGCAAGGAGTCATAAACTCATATACATACATGCAATTCACATACACACACATGTACAATGGGCTTCTTCAGTTTCCATTCACCATGTCTACTTACCAGTCTTTAGTTCTTCCAGATCTGTAATAGAAGACATGTTACCAATGTGCCAGGGAATGGGACTGAACCTGATACCATATGATTGTGACATGTATATATGTACACATACATAGATGTGCATATTGTTACATTCAAGATTTAAAGAAAATGAACACACAGATTAAAGTTAAAATGCTACTTGGAAATTTGCTACAATAACTCTTAATAAGGTAAAAAAATATACAATATTATACAATACAAATGTTATTCCACAAGGAAATGACAATTAGTAATATTGCTGGCTTGTTTTGAATGTCCACACTATAATATATGCAGAAAAGGACATCAAGTGAATAGAATATACACAAATAGACCAATAACAGTCCAGTTGACGCTCAATATACATACATCAACTAAAGATGAATCCAACCTCTCCTGAAACGAGATCAACGTGCTCCACATTCCAAAATTTTTTATTGCTCACTGAGGGTCATGTGAACTCCACAACTGATCACCATCCAGGTAGAGCCACAGATGTCTCAGCCTCAGTGCATGCCTGCGCATCATCAGCCATGGCATCCCTAGCCCACCCTTTAACGGTTTTTGGCAGCAGGTAGAGTGCCTCACAAGTGGTCCTGTGCCCTTCTACAAAAAGCAAAAGAGCACCCATTCCAACTTGATCAGCCATGAATCGGGACATGGCACAATGGTTAGGTGGTAGGTAATCACCGATGCAATAAACACACTGGTAGCCTCCACCTTCCCTTTCAGGGATAGTCACTACCCAGACCATGTCTGAGTTAAATGGGTCACTCTACTCAGTACCTCACTCCAGTTCTTCTCTATCTGGAATTCCAGACCGAACCCGACACCTAGAAGTTTAATCGACACATACCAGAGTGGGGAGAGAGGTTACCTTTGATAAACCGATCGTTTGATATTGAACACCTTCAAAAAGAAACCATTCACCCATACTATCAAGTCGATGTTGCCATACATGGCAATGATCCAGCTAAGGAATTTTGGACCCAAGCCAAACGCCGTGAGGACTGACACCAGGTATCAAAGGTCAACCTCATCGAAAGCCTTAGCTTGATCTAAATGGACCACTGCTCCACCTGAGCCAGGTTTACTATTTATCCCCTCTAAGGTATAACGTATAAAGTGGAGACTGTCCTGAATGGTTCTGCCGGGAATAGCACAGGTTTGTGCTTCCCCAATGAGTTCATCCACAACATGCACCAACTGTATCACTAAAATCTCAGCCAAAATCTTCAACTCTGTATTTAACAGAGTGATGGGCCGAAAATTATCTAATGAATCCCCCTTGTTCTGGTCTTTCCTCACCAGTGTCACCACTCCCAGACATACAGATCTGGAAATGAACACATTCTGCTGCAAGTTTGCAAAGACACCCGCTAGCAGGTTCCCAAACAAGTCTGACGTACTATTATATAATTCATAGGGTAGACCATCAAGTCCCTGTGCTTTGTTACCACCACAGTCTGCCTTTGACCCTTCACAGCTATCCACCTCTTGCCCCAAGAAACACAGCAGCATGGTGACGAAGTCTGTAAGGTCCCTCCTACTCTTCAGTCCACTGCTCCCACTGAAAAGCTGAGTGAAGTGCTCTTGAAAGACCTCGCACATCTGCTCAGGTTCATTTACTAACTTACCTTGTTGATTCGTCAAAGATCTTTCTGTTTGCCACATTGACTTTCTACCAATCAGGCCCATCTGGCGGCTTTGATTCCCTTGCATCCCACTGCATAAGCTCTAGCTCTGAAAATGCTTCCCATGTGTTTGGCTTCAAGGTGCTGGCTTAATTCCAATCTCTTTTGCCAACACCTGGATTGCAGGATCAGTCCTCATTGTCTTAACTAGTGCTCTTTTCTATATCTAACAGACTCAAATTTTATGCAGTTCTATATTTAAGAGACGAGAAATTATGTACATTATTTACATTTGTCTTGGGGAAATTTTGAACCTGGGTATTTTGAACTTAAGGTATTTTTTGATGTTGTCATTATTATTGTTATTATTATTATTATTATTATTATTATTATTCAGGTCACTGCCTGGAATCAAACTTGGAATCTTGGGGTTAGTAGCCTGCGCTCTTAACCACTACGCTATATGCCCATGGGCAATTATGGAGTGAATTTTAGGGCTTATAAATCTAATATTTTCCTATC
>NC_068984.1:92890774-92894788 GCF_001194135.2 Octopus bimaculoides | reverse complement strand
GGGGGGGGGGGAGGTGGTCTCCATTTTTCCATACATGATCAGCTATACCCGATTTATCAATATCTCCTTGTGTCACAACTTTGCAACGTTCATCTACCGTTATTTTGAGGAGGTGACATGTTTTGCCTTTGTATAACCTACCACAGCTGCATGGGATAGAGTACATGCAGTTTTTAGTCATATTCTCTTCTTTTAGTGGTTTTACCCAAAGGAGATATTTGCAAAGTGTTGTATTATTCTTGAATACTGCCCTGATGTCATATGGGCTGCATATCTTTTGTATCTTTTTGGAGAGGCCTTTCACATAGGGTAGACAGACTGTAGACAGTTTATTGGTTTCATCCTCTCTTTTCTTCATAATTGGAGTAGATAGTATGTTTTTGGGGTAGTTGTTGCTTAATAGATTGTTACTGAGCTTGATCATTTCTTTGTACATGAAAGAATTGTAAATGGTGAAGACAAGCCAGATTAAGAAGTTTATGAAACTCAAAGGTCAGAGAATGAAGACTGAAGTCCATCACCCACCTGTGAAAGCAGTAATTAATGTAAGTAGCCAACATCTGGAAAGCTCTGAAGAAGCAGTACTAAACAAAGGTCTCAACTTGATGCTGACGTCACTAGGAGAAACGTCAAGAAAGTGGTCGGCAACTGTGACAGATGCCAGTCCATTGACCCCGCCCTGGGAGGGCATGAGCAAGGGAACCTCTCAGTAGAGGGCAACTGGAGGAGACTAGCTGTGGATGTGACGCACTACCGTCAGGGAATGTATCTCAGCCTGGTCGACTGCGGGCCGAGCCGGCTGGCCATTTGGAGGGAGTTGAGGACAGGCATTGCTGATGAGATTGCCCGCATTTTGAACGGTATATTCTTGGAGAGGGGTCCCGTGGAAGAACTGCTAATGGACAACGGGGCGGCGTTTCGTTCGGAAGCGTTGGGGGAGATGCTTGACCGGTGGAAGGTGCGACGATTGTTCAGAGCAGCGTATAAGCCGAGCGGCAACGGAATCATTGAGAGGCACCATCGGACGATCAAGGCCATGGCTGAAAGGAAGCACATTTCGCCCCTGGAAGTGGTCTTCTGGTATAACATGTCTCCCCGATCCGGACAAGCAGAAGAATCTGTGCTGCACAGAGCAGTGTTCAAGTATGAATGGAGGCATCCCAGTAAGACGCCGGAGTACTGCGAGGAAGAGAAGGGACCCGCCGGCGTGAAAGTAGGGGAGGAAGTTTGGGTCAAGCCGCCAAAGGCACGCTGCACATCACAATGGGGCAGGGGAACAGTGACAGCGGTCAATTCCAGAAACAATGTATCCGTGGATGGAATGCCGCGTCACGTACTGGACCTGTGCAGGATAGCCACTTCGTCGGATGAAGAGCGTGATGGAAACGAGGCACCTGGCTCGAGAAGATCTTGACGTGTAAGGCGCCAGTTGGATGGCGAACTTCGAAGTGGAGTAGGGGGCGGACATGATCTTTAAGATCAGGGTGGCGTGTGGTATGACGTCAGCGACTGGGGAGCTGACCGGAACGGCGAATTGACCGGAAGAGGAAGAAGGGCAGAGCAAGCCTCGATCGGGATTTGGTGCCCTTTTTCGAACGGGGTTGTTGCGAGGAGAGGACGTGCCAAGCAATCGTCTAGGTGTTAGGAGAAGCAGCTGCTATTTCTAGTGTTCTAGGTCGGGCGAGCAGCGAGGAACGGATACCGCAGGACAGACTCGTACTTGGAAGGAAAACCGAGGTAAGGCGATTACATCTACTCGCACGCATACACCACAACACACACACATACGCACACCCATACATACAAACAGAACAAACACATACACGGACACACAAGAACAAGCACGCATTCACACACACACAACAACAACAACAAGCACGCACACACACACACACACACACACACACACGTACGCCCGTTGCTTTCTTCTTCCACTTCGATACGTCAAATAGAACAAGGTATTCTTTCGTTTTGACTCGAAGTTTTTAAACATACTACTCAGTAATTCCCGTGAGCACATATCTTGTCAACTCCTGCGTATGTGTTCTTTTGTCATATCAAAGTGGGAAGAGGAAGCTAATTGGTTGTACGTCTGTTCTTGTGTATGTATGTGCGTGTGTATGTGTGCCTGTTCTTGTGTGTGTGTATGTGTGTGTTTGTGTATACTTGTTCTGTTTTTACGTATTTGTGTGTGTGGAATGTAGATATGACGAAATTACGCTAACAATGTTGCATTTTAAACTTGAAGAAAAAAGCCTTGCATATTTGTTCTTACTGGCACGCGCGCGCACACATACACACACATACACACAGACGTGCAACTCATTAGCTTTCTCTTTCCACTTCGATACGTCAACAGAACTAGCACGCAGCTGACAGTTGACAAGACAACATGTGCTCACAGAAATTACCGAGTAGTATGTTTATAGAATTCGAGTCAAAACGAAAGATCGCCATGTAAGATATTCTTTGGTTTGTAATACGGTTAAAAATAATTTACTCGTTTTGTTTTGTTTCTTTTTCTCGCTTTATTACATTTTTTACGAACGCGAAGAGAAAACTATTTGTTTACATATGGAATTCAAACGGAAGTTGACATTTAAAACCGAAGCGAATCTTGTGGTATTAAACATTATAATTTGTTTAATATACAAATAAACTTTATAGTTTAAAATTTTTTTAATATTCATTAATAATTTCTCCAAAGTAATATGACTTTTTTAATACCGTTCGGAAAAAAAAAACTGGACACAATCCCGCACTTCTTCAATCATTATATTGTATCATGTATATATATATTTATATATATATATAAATTACTGGAGCAATGTTTACCAACCATCGGATAAATGAAAATATGTCAAGTTTTGTAGCTCAAGGAGTCTGTAACAACTATGTATCCTGTTTCGTTTTTTTTTTTCTTTTTATATATATAACAAAATATTTTAGGACTAGTAAATAAAATGTCTTTGTATTCATTGAAATCGTAACAAAAACATTAAGGTAATCTTATTAAATATCTAATAATAATAATAATAAGAAGAAGAAGAAGAAGAAGAAGAAACATGTTGCGAAAGATAATTTGCATTGTAAAGAGACTTAAATTATTTATATTAGTTACTTTATTTTTCTTGATCGCATTTAAGTTTACTATAGTTAATCATCAACTGACAGACATTGAGTTGTGTCCTGTTTGCTACGGTGAAGACTTCTGTCGTCCGCTATTGAATGGTTCAGTCGTGCTCAACACATTGTCATCATTGACAATTCTCCAGTTTGCCAATGTGAAAAACGTCTACTTTGCTCATTATAACAATAAAAGTATTGTACTTAAGAAACTTGGACATGATTTTGAAATTTATCAAGCTAGAAAAGAAATATGTCGAATTATATCAAATTCCACAAGTGACAGTTGTAACGTGAAGAAGTCCTTCAAAAAACTGCTTGCTAGCCATGAGTTTGATGTGCTGGAAGCTATTCGTCCGTTGCTTATGTTGTCTTCTGATTTATTTCGCTGCCCATCACAGAGACTGTACAAAAGCATTTTAAAACATTATGTTGATAAATTGACTCTTCCAGACGATAAATCTGTTAACAACCTTCTTCATTTGATAACTACAAACATTGTTAATCCCGAACCACTCATAATGCAGGTAAGACGAGTTTTTCCTTCATCTACACAAACACGTTAGCATTTTGCTTTTGATATCAAGAATACATACGTCTTGAAGAATAAATGATTTATGTTTCGAAAGATATAGGCATAAACAAAATTTATAATAATCTTAAAGTTTGATAATGGGAAAAAGAAGCTTCCCTGGAATAAATATCTATATACTTATAAAGAGAAAGTTTATTTGTATGTTGACCGCTAATGACACTAAATAAAATTGGTAATAAGATTTTTCGGTTAATATAAAGAATGACTCACGTTAACGGGAAAAAAAGCCCAGTCTGCCGGGTGTTAAAAACTGTGTAGAAAACGAATATGAAAAAAAAAGAATTTGCGCAAAC
>NC_068984.1:92884265-92890222 GCF_001194135.2 Octopus bimaculoides | reverse complement strand
TGCTAGAAATAACAGCTAAATGTCTGGAGAACTTTTGTGTTTGTGTGTGCGTGCATGCAACAATTTCTACAGCTTATCCGAGTGAACAGAGAAAGAAGTACACAAAATATATTTTACATACCTATCATATACATCGGATTTTTTTTTTTTTTTCACTTTAAAGGTAAACGATTCTGATAGAAGCTTACTGTCAATTCATTGGAGTAATCCCAACAAATTACTACAAGTTTAGTCACTGGCTCAGCACCTATATTTGTGTTCTTCATTCCAAAATAATAAAAACTTTAACATACTTCCAAAATAGGACTTCATCCATGTGTATCTGCGTGTGTATATGTGTGTGTGTGGGGGGGATGTTGGTGTTCAAGAAAAATATTTACGGAAATGAACTTGCACAAGGTTACACTTCTGAATTTCTTCTTAATTGTGATAACGAAACAAGAAGTTTACTCCTTGCCGCTAAAATTAAATCCCCTTGCATTTTCTCACTTTTTCAATATTCAATTAAAAGAGAGACTATGTTGTTACCAACAACATAAAAACTTTAGTAACTTGATCGATCTGTCATTGAACCAGGATTTTCATTTCATTTGAGACACACTTTGCTATCATTTATATGGAGAATTGCAAACATGGATACATACAGATACACATGGACAAAGTCCCATTTTGGAAGTATTATTCTTTTATTTGTTTCAGTCATTTGAGTGCGACCATGCTGGAGCTCCGCCTTTAGTCGAACAAATTGACCCCAAGACTTATTCTCTGTACGCCTAGTGCTTATTCTATCGGTCGCTTTTAGCGAAAAACTAAGTTACGGAGACATAAACACATCAACATCGGTTGTCTAGCGATGGCGGGGTACTAACACACAAATACATACATACACGCGCGCGCGCGCACACATATATATACAACAGACTTCTTTCAGTTTCCGTCTACCAAATCCACTCACTAGGCTTTGGTCGGCCCGAGGTTATAGTAGAAGATACTTGCCCAAGGTGCCACACAGTAGGACTGAACCCGGAACCATGTGGTTGGGAAGCAAGTTTCTTACTGCACAGCCACTCCTATGCCTATTGTTAAGTTGGTTTTTGCATATAATATACCTGTTAGCTTATATTATAATAAAGTAGGGTTGATTATGGAATGTTTATTATTTTGATATTTTTAATAATATTTTTCTATCTTTATATAATAAATATTTTATATACATTCATTTATTATTTATTGTTGGTTGATATATACATTCTTTTATTATTATTGTTGTTGTATTTTGACCCGAAGATTAGCTATATTTTTGAATAGAATTGATTTTTGATAGTTTTAATTTAATCGATTTAAATTTTCTTTCTATTTGAAAATTGGTTATGAAACACGTGGAGTCATTTTATTATCTTTATCTTATGATATTTACTTTGTATTATATTATACTTATTTATTGTGCTTTTACTTATTAATTTTTCTATATGTGACAGTGGATTTTCATCAATGAGTTCATGAACCTTGGTTCTTTTCCCTAAAACTATATTTTTATATATATTTTATACTGTGAAACTTAATTTAATTTTAATTTTTAATAAATAGATTTTAATTGATTTTTTACCTGTAATTTTTTATTTTATCCCTAATATTATATATATATATATATATATATATACACACACACACACACATATATATACATAAATACGGACATAGTAGGTAACAGCTAGCCTTCGGCCACCCTTTTGGACCCTGTTGTGTCCACTACTATGATTGGTTAGTTTGGGGCAACTTGTCTCTTGCTCTATTGCGTGCCAATATGCAACTCAACCAATCACAACCTTATGATAAGGTCACGTGAGACAGTCTCTTCTAAACCTCCAGTGAGCCAGCTGCACCCTATAAAACTCTAGCTTCACATCGAGTCGAGATCATTCAGTTCCAGGCCTTTTAAGGTCTAGCCACTGACCACATAGGACACAACCAGTTCCAGCAACAACACAGCAGCAGCCACATGGAGACTCATCAAATTCGTCCAGCAGCATTCAGGACCTCCATCTCTGTTGCTACCATTTGTCCTAACATCAACATCATCTCTCTAAGTACACAGCAACAAGCAATGCTTGCACAGGTTCCAACACAACATTGTTTGTGAATCACTTCACCATGGTTAACAGCAAATACAACCTGCGAGAACTTTCTGTACCAAGTGACCAGCAGCAGCATCATAGCCACAGCTTCTTGTACAACATGTACCTCAACCGGCTCTGCATTACTGCCACAACTTCTTGATACAGCATTTCAACTATCGTGTACCTTGACTACAAACTGGTATTTATCATCCTTGTGTCTGAACATTCTTCTAACGTCATATTATAGACTCTTTCAATGCTCTGTACTTATCGCACATGAATACATCCATGTTTGTACACACACACCTTATTCTCATGACGGCCTGTCTATTATTATGTATGATGCACACACGTTAACATATAAATAAAATCTTACCCAGTTGTTCCCTCTTTTCCTTCTGGCACATATACGCATTTATTCTTTTCATATTTATAGTATCGACTGTGTGATGTGCAAGGGAGCCATTCTCGTCACCTCACTTCGCACGGTCGTTTACACATATATATATACACACATATATATATACACATATATATATACACACATATATATATATATACACACACACATATATATATCCAGTTATGAGGGAAAAACTCGGATCTTGTGAATTTTCCGAAGTCCTCACCTTGCCCCTTGGAAAAGATTTTACCCACAAATTTCTTTATAATCGTAATGTATGCCTTTTTCATTGAAAAAAAAAACCATTTTCCTAAAAGTTATGAAGGAAAATCTCGGATCTTGTGAATTTTCTGAGGTCCTCTCCCCACCCTCCCGTTGCTTTGCACACATTTTCTTTTTTCATATTCGTTTCCTACACACTTTTTTTTACACCCATTGAACTATTTTTTTTCCAAAAGTTATGTTTGTGAAGCTTATACTAGAAAGTTAATGAAGTCATTTATGAAAATATATTGGAAGGAAGAATTCAAAAGAATGAAGTTGAAGTGGATTAAGGACTCCTGTTAACTCACGATCCGTATTAAGGTAACATGGAAGTATAATAAAGGAGAAGAAGAGGAAAAGTGGTAATTCAAACGGAAATATGATGATTAAGGTTGTATATACTGACAAAGTCTATTGTTAAGAATAGAGATAAGAGAATATTTTAGGAGATGTAGTAAGAAGAGAAATATAGAAGCAGTAAGGTAATAAATTAGAGAGGGTGAAAAGGAAATGAAATTTTACTAGTGTAGGGGAGATAAATAAGAAGAAAAAATAAAAATGATCAAGTATGGGATATAATGAGAGAAATTAATGTTAAAAATAAAAGGTAGATAGATTAATCATAAAGTTATTGAATGTGTAAGATAATGCTATGCAAAAGGAATATTTTGTATATATAAAAAGTTGTGTGATAAGGATAGGGTATGGCTATATATGATTGTAATGAATAAAAATGCACATTATATAAGTCCAATGCATGTAAATATATTAAAAATAAGTATTATGATCTACGAGTAGATAGATACATGTAGGGGTACAAAATTACGAGTAGATAGATACATGTAGGGGTACAAAATTACGAGTAGATAGATACATGTAGGGGTACAAAATTAAGTTACAAAGTTATAGGATAAATGCTTATCATATATATGCTTGTAAATTAGAAAGAAATTGTAAAAAGAAAGACGTATACCAGGCAACAATTATTACGCAGGACTCATCAAGATTTATATATATAGGTTGCATGCAAAACCAGTTTAAATCGCGAATTTCGAACCGTGAATCCACCTTTAGGGACCACAGAAAAGAGAACTGTACCGGACTATCAAAAAAGTCCCCAGCCAAACTCTCAGCCCTTCGATGTCTCCAGTGCTGCACTGACATCATAAAACCAGCCGACAAGAGTGGAGCCATGGTGGTGTGGTGTGCAGACCTCTACAAGGCAGAAACTCTCCGCCAACTTCAAGACACCTCCTTCTACTTCCCTCTTCCCTCCAACCCCATGCCCAGCTACCAACAGACTGTATCCTCCACTATCCATGACCTCATCTCCTCCTCCTGTCTGCCCCCACTGCCTCCAACCTCATTGTCCGCATCCCTCGCACACCCACTATTTACTTCCTCCCCAAAATCCACAAACCCAACAACCCTGGCCTCCCCATCATCTCTACCTGCAACTGCCCCACCAAACTCATCTCCAGATATCTTGACTGTGTTCTTGCCCCCCTAGTGGCTTCCCTCCTCTCTCACATCCATGACACCAACCACACGCTTCATTTGTTCGACTGTTTCTCCTTCCCTTCTGGCCCCTCTAAACTTCTCTTCACTCTCGACATCCAGAGCCTTTACACTGCGTGCACTCCACCATTTCCTTGACCTTCGACCTAACCCCCAACCCGACACTTCCACACTCGTTCGTCTGGCCAAACTTGTCCTCTCACTCAACTGCTTCTCGTTTGCTGGTGATTTTTACCAGCAGTTCTTGGGAGTGGCCATGGGAACAAGAATGGGCCCCAACTATGCGAACCTGTTGTTGGCTATGTCGAGGCCTAAATATTCTCAAGTTTCACTGGTCCCACTCACTCCTGAACTATACAGCTGTTATATTGATGACTGTATTGGTGCAACCTCACTCTCCTGTGAACATCTAGACTCTTTCGTCTCTTTTGTCAAATCTTTCCATCCTGCTGTCCACTTCTCCTGCACTATCTCTGACACCTCTGTCTCCTTTCTTGACATTTCGGTCAGCATTCATCACTCCACTCTCACCACCTCCATCCACTACAAACACACAGACTCACACTCATACCTCAACTTCTCCTCCTCCCACCCTAAACACACCAAGCTTTCCATCCTCTATTCCCAATTCCTCCGTCTACGCAGGCCCTGTAGTGACTACCTTGACTTTGAGACTCAGTCTCAACTCATGGCTCGCCACTTCATCTTATGTGAATATCCCCTCACCACTATCCACACCGCCCTTGCCAGAGCATGTTCCGTGGACCGTGTATCTGCTCTCTTCCCCCGCACACGCTCTGCCATCTCCCGTCTCCTGTTTCCCCTAACCTACCTACCTCTCCAACGCATCATTCTCTGAGCCTTTTGATGAGTCCAGTCCGACCCCTCTACTTTGCACATCTTCCCTAACCGACCACTCCCCTCCTTCAAACGAGCCCACAACCTATGAGACCTCTTGGTCCACAGCTTCTTCCCTAACCCAACCTCCCAACCCGGCTCCTTCCCTGCTCCTGCCCATGCAGCCACACTTGCCCTTACCTCTCCAAAACCACCCTCCTCACCGGAACACATCACCGACTCCTTCACCTGCACTTCCACTAATGTCATCTACTGCATCTCCTGCTCTCTCTCTCTCTGCCCTTCTCTATACATCAGGCAAGCGGGATGCCGCTTGGCTCACCGGTTCGTGGAACACCTCCGAGACATCCAAATTGGCAATGACACCCTCGTCTCATGCCATTTCCGCTCTACCGGTCACTCTTTGCAACACCTGTCTGCGTTCAGATTGTCCTTGTACAGGGGCCATCTGGGCTCCCGTTTGTGCCATGAACAGGGATTAATCTTCTCTCTTCACTCCTTTGTGCCACATGAGCTGAACTCTCCTCCCCTCTTTATCTAACCTCCTCCCCTCTCCTCTCTCCCCTCACACCTACTTCCTCCACCCACCTCCTCTCTTGCTCCAACTCCTACTTCTCTTCACTCCTACTCTCCTCTCTTCTCTTCACTCCTACTCTCCTTCTCTCTTCTCTTCACTCCTACCCACCTTCTCCCTTCCCCCTTCATCGTCACCCCTCCCTCGTAACCCCACCCCACCCCTACACATTCCAACCCACCTTCCTTATCCATCTCATCCCACCCCATCCCTCACACCCACA
>NC_068984.1:92881442-92883632 GCF_001194135.2 Octopus bimaculoides | reverse complement strand
ATATGTATATATATATATATATATATATATATATACATATATATATATATACATACACACACACACACACACACACACACACATATATATGTATATATACACACACATATATATATACATATATACATACATATACATACAGATATTGTTGGACTATTTCTAATCTCTAAAATTAAGGAAGAATTCCCTAATATTAGTGAAGGCCTATATAGAGATGATGCCTTATTTGCCATATCTGAATCCTCCGCACGAGCAACTGATAGGATTAGGAAAAAATTAATAAATTATTTTAGATTATACAAATTAGATATCATAATTGAAAATGTCTCCAAATGTGTTAACATATTGGATTTAACATTAAATTTGGATAATGGCTTATTCTACCCTTGTCATAAGCCTAACAGAACTATCAAGTATATCCATGCCTTATCAAATCATCTCCAAAGTGTCATTAAGGGAATAATTAAAGGTGTGTTGATAAGAATATCTAATTTATCCACAAATGAAGAAATATTTAATGAGTTTGCACCCCTTTATAATACAGCACTAAAAGACAGTGGTTTTAACAGTAAAATATACTATATTAAAAACACAATATTTAAAAACAAACTAGGCAAACAGTTTCCAAATATTATGAATTCTAACATTGACTCACATCTTATAAATAACCCCACCGAATATAGAAATCAACAACACTTTAGAAGACATTATAGATTTTTCAAGTATAGCAATAACGATACAGGGCAGAATAGGAACTATTCTGGGAGGAAGTGGGAAATTGTATGGTTTACACCCCCTTTCTCCCTCCAGGTAAGAAACCTCCCTAAGTTATTTTATAGCATTATCGATAGGAACTTCCCACTTGGTCATAAATACCATTCTATATTTAATAGATTGTGTCTTAAAATATCCTATTCTACCACACCCAATCTTGGATCTATCATCACAGCAAATAACAGGCTTAAACTTAGAAATAACGAAACCATTAGAGATAACTTAGCTGATCCTAACATGAAGAACAATAATAAGGATTTGAATATTAAAAAATAAGACTAAACCCAGAAACAAAATAAAAACATGTAATTGTCATACTAGGTAATTTTGTCCCCTTAAAGGCTTCTGTTTAAGGAAAAATACCGTATATAAAGTCGAAGTTTCAACCCTAAATGAACCTAAAAAGATTTACATAGGTAGTACTATTGACTTTAAAAGTAGATATAGGGCGCATATAAACTCGTTCACTAACCACGAAACAAAAAACTCAACTACACTAAAAACCTACATCAATAGATTAAAAATTAACAACAAAGAATTTAGTATGAGTTGGTCTATAATAAGGGAAGCCACACCATATAACATACACAAAAAGAATTGCGATTTATGCACGAAGGAGGCGATCCACATAATCTGAGCCAACAAAAATAGTTTACTCAATAAAATATCTGACGTTATAATTACCTGTAGACACAAAATATCTTTCAATGTTTAAATTTTTTGAAAATAATTGAACTATAGGATTCTAATTTAGCCTTACTTCATATTATGGACTCTTCTAAAACTTTATATTATATATAGCATCGTAGTATACCTTATATTATACATTGTATTTAATATTATATTCCTGAAGAGAATAGACCGATCAAACATTTGAGTTTTATTAAATTATTTAACCCACCATTTCTTTTAAAATTTTAACCTTGTGATTCTATTAACTCTGATGAGAGAAATATAGAGTATTGCTATGGTTGGAGTTAGCTCGCCCATGGCAACCTATATCTTTTCGAAATGGTCGTAAGACTTTATATATAGACTTTATATCAGGTCATCCCATAAGTTCTGTCTGAATTTTGAATAAAGAAAACAAGTGATCAAATGTTATAGTTAATTGAAATTTAATCATCAATGTACTTTCCCTGATTATCTATGACTTCCTCCCATCTATTTACAAGCTTTTTAATCCCATCAATGTAAATCTCTTTTGGTTTCAAAGTGAAGAACTCTGAAATGTCAGTTTCGACCTCCCCCTGGCTTGCGAAAGTTATGTCCCCCAATTGATTATGTAAACTACGAAGCAAATGGTAGTCTGAAGGAGCAAGGTTGGGAGAATAAGGTGGATGAGGAATTTTTTCCCAACCAAGCTCTTCAATCTTCTATGATGTGATCTTTGCAGTTTGAGGTCATGCATTGTCT
>NC_068984.1:92880024-92880826 GCF_001194135.2 Octopus bimaculoides | reverse complement strand
AGTTCTTTCATTGAAGCATTCTTTCCCATAAACTGAGTGTATGTTTCAAGTTGCTTCGGCTGCAGAGTTTCCTTTTTTGTACTCATAAAGCATTATGTGTCTGAAATGCTCTTTGGATACTTCCATGTTAGAAAGGGTTTTAATCTAAGAAGTTTTAATTCTATTAGTCTGTAAAATAATATTTGATTAGTTTAAATGTACACAAATGCATAAAAATAATTTTTAATTCCATTAGACATTCTAAAATACTATTAAATTTCATTCAATTTTAAAAAAGGTAAAATCGGACAGAACTTATGGGATGACCTGATAAAATAAGTTTCAGACTCCTTATGAATCACTTTACATCCGTCTTATCATCCTTTTTATTCAGACTTCACAGGTACATTTATGGACTTACACTTCTTATATATTTAAATTTTTGAACTTTTATGTGTTTGTAAATTTTCATGTGTATGAATTTTTATATTTTTATATATTTATAAATTTTCATGTATATGTATGTATTTATAAATTCTTAAATATTTTTTATATATCATATAGATGAATGCATCTATGTTTGTACTTTGTATACCATGGAGAATTTTGTTAATATGGATTGAATGAATATATACATCGGCCTTTAAATTTGTTTTCTCCTCTTCTTAATTTCATATTCCTGAAGTTCTATCAGAGCACTAATCGGTTGAGCTGTATAAAGTGGATACCTATATCACTTATTTCTTCATTATATATATACATATGCATATATACACACACACACATATATATATACATATACATATATATATATATATATATA
>NC_068984.1:92874074-92879813 GCF_001194135.2 Octopus bimaculoides | reverse complement strand
TTTTTTTTTTTTTTTTTTTTTTTTTTGTTAAATCATTTCATTGCACTCTTGCAATCTCTTCAGTAACTTGTCTCTCCACTTCCATTTATTTTGAGTGTATGATATAGCGTTGTTTTGAAATTGTCCAGTATGAGCATGTGAGTGTGTGCGTACTTATATGTAAGCATGTGCGTCCATATGTGTGTTTGTTAAATTTCATTCATATCACATAAGATAGAGACTTTGGACTTGCTTTTGGTTTTCTCTCTGTTATTTTCTGTTTTCTTCGTAAATGCATCCTTTTTATCCTTTTTACGTTCATGTTCTGTATTTCATGTGTGAACAACGTCTGCAACCATGGGTAATTGTAAGGCTTTTATCCAAGTGTATTTGCTGTTCAAAATTGGTCATGTTTCAGTTATGAGGACTGACTCTTGTATTTGCCGTAACGATGCGTCACCGGAGTCTCTAGACAGGATTTCTATGCTAATTCGGTCCAGTACACCACCATGTTGTTCTTTGGCATGCTGGTAGAGCACCGAAGTTTGTTTGTGATTCTTATAGTCCCTCCAGTGTTCATTTACATGCTCAGCCAAACTTCTCGCCATGTTTCCGTTTTTACAATCACCATCCATACAGCTTATTTTGTAGACCACATTTCTGGCTTTGAAGTTGATACCAGGACTATATTTGCACACAATGCAATTCTCTTCTACACACCTTGTCCTTCTGAAGGGGTATGTTTTGCATATTATCGGCCTAATGGGTCTCCCTGGTTTTTCTATGACATTTATCTTCAATTTAGTACTTTTGAGGATTTTTCTAAATCTGCAGGCCAGTTCTCCGTGTGGTGTGGCATCTATAAACATTACTCCTTGGAACTTGTCGGTATTGTACCACGTGTTCTTTCTGTTTGTTTTACCACTAATTCTTTGTAGTCGATTCCACTGTTTATTACGGTACCTAGGTTGTGTTCCCTCTGTATCTTTGACAGCAATCTCCTCAAATTTCTTGCTAGCTCCTCTGTACACATGGATCCTATCTTTCTGGCTGTATCCCCAAAACTGCATGTGATACATGAAAGGACTGCACAGGGGTGATATGTTTCTCATTATTCTGACTATATCGGCTATTAATATATTAATTTTCACGCTGTGTGATAGAGCTGAATTCTTATGGATAACATACTTTGAAGATATAAGTTTCATATAATGTGAGTGGAGGATTTGAACTTTGTCGTTAATTGTTCTGTGTCAAGTACCGGGAGTCTCTTGTTTAGGTGTCTTGTTGGGTAATCTATTGTTACCTTGATGCTCTGGTGTATTGCATTAGCTATATTCTGGATGTTTTCCATCACGATCTTCTCGTTCTCTTCAATTTGATTGTTTGATGGTGTTTTGACTACGATGTTAATGTCATCCACATATCTCCCATACAGTTTAATTGTTATTAAGTGCTCCTCGAACTTTTCTTAGCTTTTTGTCCCACCAGATCATGAATAGGCTCGCCACGTCCCCTGCAACACTGACACCAATAGCCGCTCCCTGGACCTGTATGTATAGTTTTTCATTGAATTTAATTATATGGTTCTGCAGGGTGGTCTTCAGACTTGCACCTACAGCGTGTGCAACCATTTTTCGTGTTTGGATATCATCCTCTGGGCCGTGTGTGGGTGTATTCCATCCATTCCAATGCTCCACGGTGGTTTTTCTAGTAGCTGATGTGATCGTAGGTGGTCTACCCCGTCCTGACCTGGTGGGGCAGAATCTAGTTAGGTCGTGGTGATCTAAGTATTCATTATTATAAACGAGCTTTAGGAGGAGACCTAGTTCCCTCATGTTCACTTCATGGAAGGTTACTTTGCTTTCCAAAATAATTTCCACACATCTTTCTATGGCAAAGTCAATGTTGATGGATGGATAGAGAGATACTACATCCATACTGCCTATAATACAACCTGTCAGGTCATGGGAGCAGTTACATGCATTGACTCTGCTGAGGAGGTCCTCTGTGCTTTCACAAACATCAGGAGACATCTCTATGTATGGTCTTAATACCTGCGAGAAGAAGAATGACAGCCTAAAATTGCTGGCAATATTGGCACCACAAATCAGTCGGCATGGGGAGCCCACGATAGGGTCTGCAATGAGTTTATGGTCTTTTCATAACCCATAGAGTGTAGGAATGTCGTTGTTGGGTGATGTGAAGTTCTGTGCTGTGCATCTCTTAGGTTGGAGTATGTTACACCACATTCCCATGTGTGCATTGAGAATTTTCTCTACGTTTTCATATTCCTGCGGTGTGACTTCTCTCATATCTTCTATGTGTTTTTGCATCGTATGGGTGTAGTTTTTCAGGCTGTCTACCGATATCTTGCCTGATTTGTCTGTAGGGAGGCATACTATCTCATTGTTTCTAACTCTACGTTTTAGTTTTCGTATGCCCATTGCAGCTACTGTACTGAGTTGGTGGGCCTCTATTTCGTTTCGTGTTGGGGCAGTTGTTATATAACGTCTTAATGTTTTCCTGAGTCTGCTTCTAGCTAAAGAGATCATGGCTTCTGTTTTATCATCCGTATAAGGTGGGATGCACACTCTTTTGTTGAAAGGTAAATCCGTTGGATGGATTCGGGTCATATCATAGGATTTGTCAATTGGGTTATAAAAGATTTTCTAAGGTGTTGTTGTTGCCATTGTTGTTATCATTGTATGTGTGGCTGTTGTTGTTGCCGTCATTGTCATCGTTGTTGTTGTTATTGTGACGGACGTTGTTGTTGTTGTTGCTGTTCCTGGTGTGTACGGCGTTGTTGGTGTGGTTGCTATTGCTGTTGCTGGTGGTGGCAGTGTAATCATTATTGTTGTTGGTGGTGGTGGTGGTGTAGTTGCTGTTGTCATTGCCGTTGTTACTGTTGGTTGCATTGTGAATATTATGTCTATTACTGTCGTGGTTTCTTACAATTGAGTTGTTGCTGTAGTGGTGGAGTCCTAAACTCTATCTAATCTTAGTAAATGTTTTTCCAATCTCGGACAGACAATTGATCTTACTGACCTTGTTATACACTGCATATTTCGGTGGTAATCCCAGGGCACACGTTTCATTTTTATCCAGTAGTACCGCGCCATACATTCCAGGTGTGTGATCATTTTCATTTGTGATGGCGTTGTACCTCCCCGGTAGTTTGCTGTCCGACATCACAATCCCGTCGATGTTATTCAGGTATCTGTCTTTGTTTCCTGTGTGTTGTGATTGTCGTTGTCTCATCCATTTCAATTTGTTGCTGAAGTGTTTGTTACAGGCTCGGTTTATATAGTTATATTTCTGATGGATGATCTCTACAAGTTTTGACTCCTCATATGGTGTTATCATGTTCCTGAGGTTTTGTTGTAAGAACCTTTTTCTCTTTTGGCACTGGCTAATTTCTTTGTATATTCTCTTTTTGGTGTTGACCAGTAGTGTGTGCCTTAGTGTTCACATCAAGAATCTTGCACACCAAATACACATACGAAATATAATTTTATTATTATTGTTCTTAGAGCTAACTATACATTTATAAATTACATTATCGATATTACAATTATTAGAGAGCTTACATTTAGTCTTATCACGACATGAATATTTTGCTATATGTTGATTAAGACTTCTATCACTATCGATTATATTATGGCTAGAGCTATTATTTATTATACTATTTTAATAATTATTTAATTTCTTATTATTTATAGAGGAAATAATATTGCCTACATTTCTCGAATGTTGAGTATCCCACTCTTATGGTTTTATTGGAAATGTCATTTTTAAAAACCATTTTTACTATTTTAAGTGTCTCCTTAATAATATTAGTCAAAGCTTGAGCCCCATATGGAATAATTAACCATATAATATCCTTTTTATTTTTTTTATTTTTTATATTATCATTATTAGTAGACATCATCAGTATTAAATTGTTATTCTTAGGTATATTATATCTCTTTTTGTATACTTTACTATATTTCTTACTATTGCTCATATTCTTATTATCAATATTACTATTATTATTGCAATCATTATTAGCAACTATATTATTTTTATCTTTATTTAGTTTGTTATATTGTCTTTTATTATTTTTATTCATATTTTTACTGTTAGATTTATTTTTTTAAATAATAATAATGCAATAATTTAAATAAGATAAATATATGAATTAAATATTACTAAAATTATATAATAACAAATCATATATACCTCCCAATGTATGTAAATTTGAAAATAATAATAGAGGGTAATTTAAAATTAAAACTATGTATAGCGTAATTACCTTCCTTGGTACTAATCACCTATAAATACCCATAGTTCCCTGCTATCTTCTTCCTCTAATCACCATTTTAGTCCCAGCAAAAAAAAGGAAGATATGTATTTGAATTTTTCTTGTTATATATCACATTTAAACACAGACATTTTTATTCTGATGTTTAATCTTGTATCTCACATTCTGTATTTGACATATACTTGATTTTACATGATTGATATATATAATAATTCATATTTATAATGTATAATTTATAATTTTTAATGCTTAATTGTATTGCTTTTTTTAAAGAGATGTAAAATTAGATATATAATATTTTGAAATAGAACCTGAAGATGTGTTGGAATAATTGTGAATCTGATAATTGCATATATATATTTATATATGTATACAGTTGTGTATATGTATATATATTGTAATCTTCCAATACTGAAACACGTGTAGTTCCTTCATATTTAATAAATATAAGTATTAACTAAAGTAGGAGATAATTAATGAAGTATATTATATACCCTGCTGGTAATTTTGGTTATATCCTTTAAGTATTATTTCGTGATACCATGAGTTTATTTTCAGATATACTCATTGGGTTATATTTTGTATTATCTGAAATAGAATATCCGCATATTGATAAATCCCCCAAAATTGAATTAATATTGACTTTTATCAGATACTTTGTATATTTATAGATAAATATATGAATATACAATAAATAAGACCCCAAGGTGTGATATGTAAATGCATATAATGTTGCAGAGTTGTACCTGATTGATTTGGAAATTTGTTTTCCCAAATTATTTATATATAATATATGTGTGTGTGTGCATATATACATACATATATGTACATATATACATACATACATATATATATATATGTGCATATATGCATACATATATGTACACACACACACACATATATATGCATATATGGGTACAGGACATCATAAACTGTAAACAACATGATATACGAAAACAAATGAGTTGAGTATGCAAACAACGAGAGAAACAAATAAAAAGCAGGACAAGTAACAGAAAGAACGACCCTTCATCAGTTGTCAGCTGTCCATCCACTCCTCATTTCAAGCATTGAACGACAATATGAGTCTTCAAAGGCAGTTGTTCCCGCAAAAACCAAAATAAAATTGGGATTTGCGGAGTGTCAAAGTTGGGAACAACAGTGGAGACACATGGAAACAAACATGGAGGGTCATTAGACCAGATGTATGTAAAGTAGCGAATGCTGGAGAAATGTTGAGGATATGTACAGTCTCTACAACAGCCCTGAAGGAAAAGAAAGACGATCACGTGAGGTAAAGAAAACTGGATGATTATCACGTGTAAGCAACGAAAAGGAGAGTAAAGGAGAAGGAGGGAGGGAGGGAGAGAGACAGACAGAAAATGGTGAAGGGGAAAAAAAGGATGAGAGAGAAAACGATAGGGGAAAGAACAGTATATATATATATATATATATAT
>NC_068984.1:92868851-92873940 GCF_001194135.2 Octopus bimaculoides | reverse complement strand
TATATATATTGGGTCATCCTATAAATAATGTGGTTTTTATACATCTTTTATTTCTCAAAATTAAGATAAACAAAGCTCTTTTTTAATCTAAAATATACTCTCCTTCATTGTCTACAATGCTCTTCCATCTGTCTGATAGACTTGCAAGGCCCCTCTTCCAAGATTCACTTGTGTGTGATGAAAAGTACTCCTCCAGTACTGTTCTGACCTCGTCTATAGAATTCATATTTTTTCTATCCAAATAATTTTGAATACTGCAAAATAAATAATAATCAGATGGAGCAATTCCCAGCGAATATGGTGGGTGGAGCATCGCTTCCCACTTAAACTACTCCAGCCTTTGGAATATCATTCTTGCCGTATGTGGCCAAGCATTGTCCTGATGGAAGAACACCTTTCATCTTGAAACCAAAGATGGTTGTCTTTCTTCTAGTGCTGACTCAAGCTACTCACAGTAGATCTTTGTTATCATTTGGTTTGGGTTTAAAAGTTCAAAGTGGACTAAACCTTTCATATCCCACCAAACAAATAATAACACCTTGCATGGGTAAAGACCTTCTTTAGCCTGGGATGCTAGTGTTTCTCATTTCTCTACCCACTGTCTTCGGAGCTTGACATTTTTATAGAGAATCTATTTTTTGTCACCAGTCACTATTCGGTCCAAAAAAAGGTTCATTCTTGAGATGTAACAGCAAAGAAGAGCACACATTCATTCTCTGCATGCGATTAGACTCGGAAAGTTTGTGAGGAATCCATTGACCCAATTTGCTGACTTTTCCAATAGCATGCAGCTGTCAATTAATGGTTGAATGACCAAATCCAAGCTTCTCTACTAGTTCTTCAACAACTACGATAGGATTTTGTTCCACCAGGGTTTGCAGGACATTCTCATCGAGCTCTACAGATCTTCCAGGACAAGGCTCATCTTCTAGGTTGTAATTTCCAGATTGGAATTTCTGGAATTATCATTGACACTGACTTATGTTTGTTGTCTGATCTCCATATGCTGCATTAATATTCCTCACACTTTCCATTGCGTTGCTGCCTTTATAAAGCAAAATATGTCAAATATGCTCCGTTGTCACTTCCATTATAACTTTGAAAAAATAACTGTTAGAATCGAACTACACTCTTCAAAACTTGCACTGAGAATAAGGACAAGGTAAAATTACTGCCTGCTTTTATTGCAAGTTCATGCAGGTAGTTTAAGCCACTCCCCTCCGACTTTTAGTTCATGCAATTGAAAAAACCGCATTATTTATGGGATGACCCAATACTTTCATTAAGAGTTCTCAACCATTTTATACCTACTGTCTAGCATGGGCAATACCAAATATTCTGCTAGTGATAATAAAAAATAATAATCTAAAACTTGTATATGAGTGTTTTGTTGTTGTTACACCTTCCATAGATTTCATCTACAAGATTTTGTTTTCTAGTTCTCTGTTTAGGCTATTTAATGAATACTAATCAGATCCCTCTCAATTTCATATCAATTACATTATAACAGTTTTTTAAATTTCATTTCAGATGTTCCCATCTTCCAATGGCTGGGCTTTCCCAAAATATTATGGATCATGTGGTTGGTTGGCTGCTATGAGTGATGAAGGAATGCCATTGTTGCATTTCGTTAATATGCCATGGTATCATAGAGTAAGACATTATCAATTTCTGTGCATCATAATCAGTAGTGTTTGAAAGTCCAAGTTGCTAGAATGTTAGACTACCAGCTTACTGTGCACTATATTTGATCAAATCACTTGACTCCCAAAACAGTTCAGTCCATCTGGCTGAAAATAGGTACTAAGCGGTATGAAAATCTTGCTGTATGTAGTACTGAAAAATTGATGAATGTTTCATTAACTTGGAGAGAAATAGGTTCTGCACTAGATACTATATGAAGATGGTTTTCTGTGGTTCCTCGATCACTTGATGACTTGTGGGACTCATCATCATACTAAGTGAGGAAAGTAAGTTGTAATGTTTTTATTTACATATGTTTATTTTTCAAACAAAAAATTTTGGTTTCATTCATATATTCATTTCTTGCAATTCATGAGTGAATTTTGGTAAACAGAAACTGAAAGAAGCCTGTCATATATATGAGTGTGTGTGTGTGTGTGTGCGCGTGTGTGTGTGTGTGTGTCTGTTTCCCACCACTACTTGACAGCCAGTATTGGTGTGTTGGTGTGTTTACATCCCCATAACTTAACAGTTTGGCAATTGAGACTGATACAATAAGTATCAGGCTTAAAAAATTAAGTACAGCGGTTGATTCATTCGACTAAAAATTCTTTAAGGCAGTGCCCCAGCAAGGCCACAGTCTAATGACTGAAACAAGTAAAAGAAAAAAGATGATTAGATACCACTTCAATGAGTTGAAGCCATACTTATTAAATAGAAATTACTGCTAAAAAAAAATGAACAATTTATCTGAATATTGCAGTAGTGTCTTGTGGGGACCATGTGACTTTCTCCTCTGTGTATGCACCAATTCTTCACTCAATGGAAGAAACTCTAACTCTTTTCTATGAGAATCTTAGAAATGTCATTCTTTCCACACTAACTACTAACAAGTCATTTTATCTGGTGACTTCAATGTCATAGTTGGTTATGACTGTAATACATAGTCTAACTTGGGATACTTCAGCATAGGTAAAAAGCTTTATTCTGAACTGGGGCTTTTGATAGGTAATACACTATTCCACCAAGACTCCAAACATAAAGTTACTTAGACACATCCTTGGTAGAAACAGGGTCATCTTATTGACTTTGTCATATGTAAACATGACATTTGTAATCTCCGTAGCATTACTTTTGCATGTGGCTACATGTTGGATGCCTCGCTACCTTTTATGAGCATGGCTAAAGCTGTTTGTTGGAAAAAGTTTGGAAAAAAGTTTTGAAATAGTTGAATGTTGACAAACTCTGAGATCTCGCAAATATTTATTTTTAAATGAAATTCTAGCAAATTCATTTCCTGACGGCTCACAGTTAGACTTTTAAAAAAATAGAAAAAACATTTGTACCACTACTATTCATATTTTGGGTTTTGTGAAATGCAAACATAAAGATTGGTAAAATGAAAATAATGCAGAAATATCTGAGCCTCTTCCCATCAAATATTTGAAGATAGAGGAATTATTTTAAGTCCCACAAACCAACTTTACAGAGAGAACTGAGGTCAATGAAGAATGCATCTGTAGATATTCAAATGACAAAGATTTCAAAACAATACTCAGCTCATTAAAACACATATTTTGTCCTTACCCACCAAAAATTGCTCTTTTCTATTCCAAAGATTTAACTTTAACCAATAGTGCTGAAGAGATGGATAGAGCATTTCACAGACCTTTATAACAACCCACCCAGAATAGATAAGAAAATCATAGTATGTCTACTGCAGCACCATATTATTGAAGAAATGGTTACTAATCTTAACATTGAAGTCAAAATTGCCACTAAACAGATCAGCTCAGAGATTACCCTTGCCTCCACCCTGCTCCCAGAACTGATGGTATACCAGTTGAAGTTATTAAGCAGGATGGGGATGTAGTTGCTTGTGACTACACTAATTGTCCACGTATGGAATTGTTCACAGAATTGGAGAGAGTTGCTATACTGATTTCATTTTACAAGGAAAATGGTGCCAAGTCCAGCTATGGTATTTTCATGGTATTTCCTTACTGTTGGTAAGATATTTCTCAAAACATTTACTGAATTGGCTGCTGACATACATATGTTCCATCATTGTTCCAGAGTTTCATTGTGATAGAGGTACCACCAACATGATCTTTAGCATCAAACAGTTGTAAGAGAAATGCATTGAACAGAGACTTCTTCTATACCAAGTTTTCGTCGATCTTATGAAATATATTGTGTAAACACTGGAAAAGCTGAAATACCCGCCTATGTTTGTTGATTTGTTTATCCACAACCTGCAAGGTCATTGGAGCAATTACACTCATTGACACTACTAAGGAGGTCTTCAGTGCTCACATAGACATTTTTGCCTCTGTCTTACCATCTATGTGTGGTGGGATGCATACTCTTTTGTTGAATGGTAAGTTTTGGGGGTAAATCCTTGTCATCTCATGAGGCATCATTGGGATTATAGAAAAGAGTTTAGAGTGCTGTTGTTATTATTGTTTTCATCGTTTTCATTGTTTCCATTTACTCTCACTCTTACCTCCTCCCTTAAGCAAATATACATCTACATTCACACATACAAATATACATGCACACAGGCTTAAGACAAATTCTTGGACTGACTCAGAGCAGACCTTGGAAAGAAAGGTAAGTCATTGAGAAGGCAAACAGCAATGAATGAATTTTGACTAACAAACAACTGATTGCTTAACCAGTACATTAAACAAATATTAGTTGGTTACATATTTAACCAACTGACTAAAAATAAAGAATATTGAACCAGTACTTGTATTATTATTATTATTATTGACCCTCTCAATACACAAGATTTGTTTCAACATATGAATTTACATCAAGAATCTTCCTAACCAAATTCAAAAACGAAGTATTTATAATTATTTATTACAATACAAAATTAAGTAATTAAGGTTAAAGGCTGTGTTTACCAAAAATCATCAGGAATATTATGGGATGTTAATCAGAAAACCACTATTACTGAGTAACAATTTTCGGATCTTTTTTAAAACAAGGGCCACATTTTTCATAATGTTTTACGTAGTGTTTTTGGTACCGAAAGACTTTCAAACTTCGTATACTTATCTATTTTGTGTTATAGAACAGAAAAATATTTTTGTATTCGAATTTATTTCATGTAAAAAATTGTCTTATTTCGATAATTTCAACCAATCACTGACAAATATTCAGTTGTTTACATTTACTCCTTTGGCTGATTAAGCCAAGTAAAGTGTATTTAATCTCCATAACTTCTTTTTTCATTTTAAATTTGCTTTTTTCATTTTCTTTTTTTTTTCTTCGTTTTATTTGCTTTTTTCTTTTTAAATTTGCTGTTTTACCCTAACCCTAACCGTTTGTTTATGTAGTCGGCACTTAATGTATATCGGCTGAATGGACGTCAGTGATTGGTTGAAATTACAGAAAT
>NC_068984.1:92866757-92868682 GCF_001194135.2 Octopus bimaculoides | reverse complement strand
TAATTTAAATGAATTAATTATGTATCACAATTATTTAATTATACATTTAATGATGCTTATTCTAATGAAACAACTGGAGAACTCAATTACAATATGAACTTTGCCTGAAATTTATGCTTTTCTATTTTTACTCTAAATATATGTATATGTGGGAGGGGGGGGGTGCACACATACACACACACACACATACATACAATCATCTTCATTTTATGTCCACTTTCCATACTGGCAGGAATTAGACAGTTTAACAATCTCTGACCAACTGGAGGGCTGATTTTTTGGATGGTTTTTATGACTGGATGCCCTTTCTTAATGCCAACCACTTTACAGACCTTACTGGGGTCTTTTTATATGTACTAACACTAGTGAGTTCACTTTGTAGCTTGTAACACTAAAAGGAGAATAGAAGAGAGATTGTTGACTTTAGGTGAGGTGATAAGAGGAATAAATTTATTGTTGTGAGAAGTGATAGAGGTAAGAGTAACAGGCATGAAAGAGACTGGAGAAAACGAAAGAAATTAGTATTTAGGGTCAGTGAGAATGAGAAGTATGGAATAGTAAGAGTGATGAGGTCTGTTGTGTAGGGTGCCTAGCATTATCCTACATTGTAAGGGTAAATATGAGGACGTGGGGAACATGAAAGAAAACGAAATAAGAAAAGCTTTGGGGAAAGGGTTATTAAAGGAAAAAGAAATGCAAGGGAATTTGTGAGAGGGTTGACTAGAAATAAATAAATGAGTAAGTGCTGAGGTAGCAGAAAAGTTATGAGATGGGGACATTGAAAGAAGAAAAGCACTGGGAGAAAAAGAGGCTGGAGAGTACCATAGATGTGAAGAGGAAGAGCAACAAATGAATGCAGTGAAAGCACCCAAGGCTGAGAGGTTGTGGGAAGCAACCAGTGAGAAACAGAGAAGCAAGGGTAGCAGTGAGTAAATGCAACAAGAGCATTCCAACCACCAACATTCCCCTTGTTAGCATTCTCTCTACCATGGTTGCTTGAGAGAGCAGGTTTTCTCCAGTTCACCATTTCACTAAATGTCATAGACTGTTGTCTTTTCTGTGAAGTTCAGAATCTTGAAATTAGTTTTCATCACTTTGTACCATGTCATTCTAGGTCTTCCTCTTCCACTGGCACCATCCACTTTGAGTATTCAACCTATTTTATGCAATTGCCATTTGTTATCGTATATACACCACATGCCCACACCAATACAGTGTTCTTGCAAACTTCATATGATTCCTTATACATGACTTTACTCTCATGTTATTTATGCTGTATTGTTCATGCACATTGACATTACACATCTAGCAAAGGATGCTCACCTCATATTTTTTATCGATTTTGCAAATCCTCTCTGTTTAAGATCAAGTCCTCACTACTATATAGCACTACACAATGATACAATCTGCCCTTTACTTAAAAGGAGAAGCCCTCAAAATAGTTTCTAAATGATTTTGAAATAAAATAGTTTCATCACACTTCTGATCACTGACACAAATGTATCAGTGGCCAAATTAAACCTTTTGTAACTTCAATACAGACTGTACCATTTTGAAATAACAAAAAATGAACATAACAGTTTTTGTGTGTTCTTAAATGACTAAAATAACATCTTCCATGAGGTATTTATTATATATAGTATTTTTTTGCTAAGTTACGGGGACATAAATACACCAGCATCGGTTGTTAAGCGATGTTGGGGGAACAAACACAGACACACACACATACATATATATATATATATATACACATATATACGACGGGCTTCTTTCAGTTTCCGTCTACCAAATCCACTCAAAAGGCTTTGGTCGGCCCGAGGCTACAGAAGAAGACACTTGCCGAAGTTGCCACACAGTGGGAACGAACCTGGAACCATGTGGTTGGTAAGCAAGCTACTTACCACACAGCCACTCCTGCACCTAAA